>NC_087157.1:7182500-7215000 GCF_035594125.1 Scylla paramamosain | reverse complement strand
TTGCAGTATTTTCTGTTCAAATATTGAAATGGAGAGAGAGAGAGAGAGAGAGAGAGAGAGAGAGAGAGAGAGAGAGAGAGAGAGAGAGAGAGAGAGAGAGAGAGAGGCCACCGTGCAAGTAGTGCCAAGCTGCCTGCTGGAGAGTGCCCCTTGATGGCCCACTTTTGCCGCACGAAGGGGAGGAGGATGAGGGCGTGGACAGGCGGCTGGCTCACTCTTGTCCCAGCCCTGCGTGCTGAATTTTGTTGCATGAATATTTTGTGGTGAATCCAAACACACCAACATGTCTGGGCCGCCACCACTTGCACCAATACAAACACCACCACCACCACCAACAACAACAATAACAACTATATAAACAACAACAAACGTTCCAAAAAACAGTAACACCACCACCACCACCACAAACATTAACATCAGCAAACATCCCAGCAACAACAATAGCAACAACAACAATAACAACAACAAACATCTGAGTCGCTTTTGGAGCCTCCGTCCCAGGAAGCGCCACGCCTTTCTGTCGTCATATTTACTGTATTTGCATTGCGCTCGTCCAGAGAAAAAAAAAATGACGATCGTAGATATTGTTAGTTCTCCTTTCCTTCTTCTCCATTTCCTTCTCGCTTCCTTCTTTCTTGTGTCTTATCTTACTTTATGGTCCCTTCCTTCCTTCACTTCTCTTCTCCCCTACTCGTTTTTTTCTTTTTTTTTTCTATGCCTCCCTTTCACCACTCCCTCCCTTTTATGTAGCACTTCTCTCATTCTCCCCTCCTCTGCCGCGATTTGCCCTAGTTTCTTTTTTTCCCCTTTTCCCTCTCCTCCTCCCCCCTCCCTCTCTCCCTCCATCCCTTCTGCTTCCTGCACTTCCGTTCCTTCCACTCTTTACTCTTCCCTTTTCATTCATTTATCCATTGATCCATTCATTCATTCATTGATCCATCCATCCATCTGTTCATCTATTCATTTATCCTTCCTTCCTTCCTTCCTTCCATTCTTCATTCATTCATCCATTCATTCATTCATTCATCCTTCTATTCTCGCCTTCCTACCTTTTTTTTTTCCTTTTCTCTTAACACTCCCTTGGCTTTTCTCTTTAGCGTCCACTCTTCTAACATTCCTTTCCTTTTCTCCCTCCTTTCTCCTTCAGGTGTGCAGGAAGGCAAGTAATCACAAATAAGGTGTCTCGGTTTGCGCTTGTGAGAAAATAAATTATGTGTTAAGAACTCGTCATCCTTTAGCACGCTTCCTTGAAATTGCCTCTCCACCTGCCTCGAGCCCCAGCATCCCTCTCTTTATTTTTCAATCCTCTGGTACTCGGTTTGTCTCTCTCCTGTCCCTCTCTCAGTCTCTAGTCACCTCCCCTTGGCTCTGTTCCTCTTGATATCTCCTGCCGCTGTCCCACGTTAAGCCAGCTCGACAAATAAGGCGACTTGTTTTTTTTTTATTAAGTTTTGATTTCTCTGTCTTTTTGTCTGTCTGTCTCTCGCTTTCTCTCTCTCTCTCTCTCTCTCTCTCTCTCTCTCTCTCTCTCTCTCTCTCTCTCTCTCTCTCTCTCTCTCTCTCTCTCTCTCTCTCTCTCTCTCTCTCTCTCTCTCTCTCTCTCTCTCTCTCTCTCTCTCATATAATTAACCCAAACCTTTGACCCTTCACATGCCTTGTTAGCATTACAAACTACGAAAGGCTCTTGTGGAATTAAAAGTGTGGTAAGAATTACCTGGGACCTTCCTCACACACCCTTGCCCATGAAGCGATAAGGGATGTAATATGCTTTCCGTTTTCTTTGCTGTTTTTTTCGTCGTTTATAAAGTAACCAGCTCACTCCCACCACAGAGGTCCCTGATAGTATAAAGCCTTGTCAGCACTTAAATCGTGCGGTAATATTTGGTACTGGAAAAGACTGGTGTGGTGTGGTGTGTGGTGTGGTGTGGTGTGTGGTGTGGCGTGGTGGGTACTGTTTTTGTTGTAGTCTGGTAGAGGAACTAATTAATATCTGCTTGTTATGTAACACTTCAACATAAGCATTTGGTTTGTTAGGAGTTATTTTTTATGAGAGCGGTAGCTGCCTTAGGAGTGCTGAAATGTATATATATATATATATATATATATATATATATATATATATATATATATATATATATATATATATATATATATATATATATATATATATATATATATATATATAAAGGTGCTAGTTCTTAAATAAAAAAAAAAGGCCTAAAGAATGATCCAAAAACTGAAGAATTTGAGAAAATGTTCCAGTGACCGTGCTCCTGTTGTCACGCATCCTCATTTCCTTCATTATTTTCTCCATGTATCACGATTAACCTCCGTTACGTCACCCACACTCCTTTCTTTGCCATACATTACCTCAAACTATTTTCCATAATTTCCCCTGGACATTATTACAAGCCACCTTCCCTTTCACATCCTCTTTTTCTCCTTTACCTCTTACTTCCCGCCGCTGCCTCCTCCTCCCCCTCCTCCTCCTCTTCCTCTCTGAAAAGAAATCTTATAACCTTTCCTTATATCCCCACGCCACCTAATACTTCCCTCTCCTTCGCCAGTGGATGATATTTTCTTCCCTCGTGCTCTTTCCTCTAACAACCTAATGATGCTCGTGTTAGTTCCCTCGCCTCCTTCAGATACGGACCAGGAATTCAATTTAACAAGATCCAACTCCCAGTCATTATAAGTTTTCAGATCAGAGCGGATTCAGTCATTTCTTGTTTGTGTTTACTTTCATGTCGATTCTGTATATGTTAGTGGAGTTTTAATTTGTTATCCTTTCATCTTTTTATCTGCTTCCGTTTCGAGTGTTATTGGTTTTGCCTTATTTATTTTTTTCCGTTTATTTATTTATTGGTCGTGGTATTAAGTTATTATAGAATGTCGGGAACGTTATTTATTTATTTATTTATTTTTTCATTAATCATTCGCTTTGTTTTCGTGTATTTTTTTCATTCATCGTTTCATCTGTAATTAATCGACTCTCTCTCTCTCTCTCTCTCTCTCTCTCTCTCTCTCTCTCTCTCTCTCTCTCTCTCTCTCTCTCTCTCTCTCTCTCTCTCTCTCTCTCTCTCTCTCTCTCTCTCTCTCTCTCTCTCTCTCTCTCTCTCTCTCTCTCTCTCTCTCTCGACGTCTCGAAGAAGACAAATTACAAGGCTCCCCCTTCGCTGTAGTCCCTTTCACCACCTTTAGTATATTTTTGTCATCAGCTTTTACTTTTATCTCCTCCTCCTCAACCTCCTTCTCCTTCTCCTTCTCCTCCTCCTCCTCCTCCTCCTCCTCCTCCTCCTCCTCCTCCTCCTCCTCCTCCTCCTCCTCCTCCTCCTCCTCCTCCTCCTCCTCTTGCTCTTCCTCCTCCTCCTCCTCTTCCTCCTCCTCCTCCTCTTCCTCTTCCTCCTCTTCCTCCTCCTCCTCCTCCTCCTCCTCCTCCTCCTCCTCCTCCTCCTCCTCCTCCTCCTCCTCCTCCTCCTCCTCCTCCTCCTCTTCCTCCTTGGTAGGCACTCTTCATAATACTCCACAGATTACACACACACACACACACACACACACACACACACACACACACACACACACACACACACACACACACACACATTGATGTTTTCTTTTGTTCTCACATAGTCTAGTCGGTATGCTTCCATTTATGTTCGTGGGAGTTGTGACCAGCGGTGTGTGTTTGGTTCGCTCCGTGGGTTCAGTGAGGGCGACGCGTCCACTTCTAAATATAGCGTGACAAGGCAAGGCTTCGTTAATGTTTGGCAAACGAATATTTCTTGCTTCTTAGTACTGGCGGCTCTCATGTGTGTGTGTGTGTGTGTGTGTGTGTGTGTGTAGGTGTGTTTGTTTATTTAGGTGCGCTTGTATGTATAAACACCCACTTGTTGTCTTGCTGCCAGTGACAGACCCTCACAAGGTCGCGTGCCTGGTGTGTCCTTGTGTCCCTAAGGGCAAAAAAGACAACGTCGTGATACAGACAAGGAAAAAAATATCCCAACAAACATATAAGGAAATAAACGCGAGACAGTGCCGGAAGGAGCGTGATAAGGCCCGTGATGACCCCGACCTCGCGCCGGTAAACGCCCGCAGGCCCACGAAGGCGACAGGAAGGCACCACAGCTCGGAGGGCGGTGATAGAGGCGGCACCACGGAGGGAACAGAGGCACCGCGCGGCAAGACGGAGAGAGAAAACACGGAAGAAAGCGACACGGAGAGAAGTGAGAGAAGTGAATCCGAGGGGCCCGAGTCTGGAGGGAGTGACACGTACAGCAATGATTCGAATGACAAGAAAGTGGGTGACTCCCGGGGGGAATATGCCGCCGTGGCTGACCCGGGCTCCAAGAGACGGGGGGCGCAGGCTGTGAGGTGGCACAAGAAGGCGAGGATGCCGCGGTCCGAGACGGAGGAGGTGATAGAGGTGCGGGACATGCTTGACCTGCCGCCGAGTGTGAAGGCGTCCCTCTCAGCCTGGGGGTCCCGCTCCAGCTTCCACAGCTTCAGGATAGACTCCAACGACAGGTATGAGTCTTTATGTATTAATTTATTTATTTTTATTGTTTTAAATTTGAATGATATCCAGTTTTTTGTAACTTTCACTTTCATTTTAACATTATTAGTATATTCATGCAATTTTATAATTCGTCGCCATATGATCCTAGTTGTAACGGTGCCACACAAGACAATTTTTTTTAAGGATTAAACTTTGCTTCACTTTTGATTAGTCATTCCTGCACATCGTTACCTAACGCTTTTGTTGCTGTTTCTTTTGTTACCTTCTATTATAAGCATGGCCTATTTTCTGCCTCATTTGCGCCTCCCATGTTAGTCGCTCTCTCAACATTTTCTCATCATCTTCTTGACGTATAATCAATCTCCGATCCTTCAGCCCTTCCATCACCACTTATCCTTTTATCAGTTGTTGTGTTCTCGTCAACCTTCCCTAACCCTTTTGTGCTTGTCTTTGGTTTCCTCTCGTCCGTCTTTCTAAATCCCTCAGCTCTCCACCCTTCCACATGCCATCCTTCCCTCACGCAATGTTTCTCCAATTCTTCCACTCCTCCTCACCCATCAATCTTCCCTCCCGTTCCTCTACCCACCGAAAATACCCTTACACATTTTTCCTCTTTCGTTTTGCTCTCCACAAAGGGTTTTATTTATTGTTGTCGCCGGGTTGTTTTGGGACACAAACGACTTCTCTGACAGCGGTCATCAACTGGCCACTCCTTACCAAAGTCTACTGCCAAGGATGTCTCCTCCTCAGGACTTTGGGGGAGCTGCTTTAATCATCCCCATTTCCTTTTCTCCTTATTCTTGAGGGTCTGGATTGCCCTAACGAGGTGAGCCTTCCAAGTGATGAGCCGCTGCCACTTAAGCGTACTAGCGAGACCGCGCGAGGTGAAGTCCCCAAGACGTAGGAATCAATAAACAACTTAGATTAGTTACCTTATTAACCTCCTTCTGTGTCCCTCTTCCCTGTGTTGCCTCGCTTCACTCAGCAAGGTCTTGACCCGGAATGCCTCTCACCTTGAAAAAAAAGAGGGAAAAGAAAACTGGAGTGACCTGCAAATAGAACATACTGGCTATCTCACGCTTCGAAAAAGACATTCTGCCATTTAGATCTCCAGTTCTTTACGAGTCAGGTATTTTTCAGGAGAACCGGAACTTTATTGAGTGTTTGCCGGTTATTCTCAGAGTAGCCAATACAAAACACTGTTCTTTCACTTCCCGCTGCGCAGAGGTAAGTAGTGGGAGGCGAGACAAGATTAAGCCTCGCTGCTAACAACCTTTGAGAGTTTGATGAGGCTCGTCTTTCCGTCTCAAGTGACTCGTTAAGGGAAAACATTTGAGATACTGGAACTCATTTTCTAGGATTTCTGTGTTAGGTTTCGAATTGGCTCACCAACCAATCTTGATCGCCCGTCATTTTCAGCCCGAAGGGAGTTCAATGTTTGGATGAGTCGGTGATTGGTCCTCGATCTTCGACTTTGTGTTGGCAGCTCGTGGCCTCGGCGTGGTGTTCGGAAAGTTATAGGCATAGCAAGGCTGTCTGCTCTAATGCACTGGGATGATATGAGGGAAAAGTTTCTTCTCCTTATGAAATTTGTCCAGAATTGAGAGAAATGTGAGGCATAAGTTGTTTTTTGTAGTTCTTTTGTATTTTTTTGTTTATTTGTTGCGATGGATCCGCTTTGGAATTGCCCTGTTGTTAAGTTCTTTCGAGAATGACAATGGTGCTTACTATTTTGATGTCTTGAAAGGAATTTTGTGGACGTCTTTTGTCTTTCACATTTTGTGGTTAGATCGAAAACAACTTGCTGCATTTCAAGACACTTCCGTAATTTTGGATAACACTTTTGGTTCTATTCTTTGGAGATCGGCTGCTGCAGTGGGTTCTTTTCTTCTTTGGCCAGATCACCCTCAGATCACAGCGGAATCAGCCATCATTTCTTGTTTGTATTTCCGTTCCTGTAAATTCTGATTCTCTACGCCTCTCCTCCTACCTTCTTTCTTCCCTTGCTTTTCTTCCTGAGTGTAAGATCATGTAGGAAAACTAACATTCGTAACTGTTTAGACGCATTATTGACAATTGTTCATGTTAAGTACAAAAAGTAGGTATGCATTTTTATGTAATAGAGGCACTGACATAGGACAACAAATAAACGAAAAAAAAAAATCCCATTAAGGTGCCAGTCTCTAAAGAAATATCAAAAGAATTATCCAAAATTTGATGTTCTTCATTGCTGGCAAATTTAATGCTGAGAGATCAAGTCTTCAGCGTTCCTTCAACCATAGCAGGGACTGAGACAAAGGGGTAGGTGGTGCGCTCCTTCCTGCAGCTCGGAGTATTACCCAACTCAAGCAATAATCCCTGCTTGCTCCTTAGCCTTGGTGGAGCGCTGGTGGGCTGATGATGCTACTCGTTCGCCCCCACGTCTGCCAACATTAGGGAGCATCACCTCTGCCATTTCGCGTTAACAGTAAACATTGCAGACCACCCTATTACGTTTAATGGCCATAATGGAGAGAGAGAGAGAGAGAGAGAGAGAGAGAGAGAGAGAGAGAGAGAGAGAGAGAGAGAGAGAGAGAGAGAGAGATTTAACTCTAACCATCACTTTAAAGATATATATTTAAAAAGGCTTACATTATTAACACTACATGCGTATAGTAAGAGTTAAAAACAGTGTTGAATATATGATTTTTTTTTTTTTTTTTGTGTGTGTGTGTGTGTGTGTGTGTGTGTGTGTGTGTGTGTGCTCCTCTCCTCCACATAGTGTTCCATTGATCTTTGCTGTTCATTCAAACCACAGCCTATAACAATACTCACATAATCATTTTTTCCACCTACTCCCCAACATACAGTGGTTCATACGGTACATTTCCCACCACCTCCCTTCAAACAAACACAGGTACACTCGTAAAACTACTCGAAAAACTACTCGAAACTACTCGCATGTTCCATTGTTCCCTCACTAACATTGGTGATGCGTTGTAATGACCGCACGCAAAATACTTGACAACGAATCTACTCGCTGACAATTACTATTCCCTATTCGTATGTAGAGTAAAGTTACTGACTCGCCTTGTAACCAGAGCACCCATCAAACACTGGTAATACTGGCAGGCGAATTTGTTTTGTAACCCAACGTCCATCAAATATTAATCGTATATGTAATGGAACAGAGAGCAGTGGGATAGTGAAAACAGAACTGCATGCTTTTTTTTTCCTTTGTTTGAATTCCCATCAGGCATTGGGTATATAATTGCTATGAAGACAATAATATAGATCAAACAACGTAATCATACCATTGGGTCAAATATTTTTTTTTCTGTATTTTCCTTTTTTGCTTATGGTGCTATTGTTTCTTCTTTCATCCACTAAGCTTGTCATTTTATGAGAGAGAGAGAGAGAGAGAGAGAGAGAGAGAGAGAGAGAGAGAGAGAGAGAGAGAGAGAGAGAGAGAGAGAGAGAGAGAGAGAGAGAGAGAGAGAGAGAGAGAGAGAGAGAGAGAGAGACTAAACTCCAGTCACGTAATGGGGTCCTAATGGGGGTCTCTTTATACAGTGTCGTTCTGTTATCTCAGTGAGGCGGCTGCTCTGTGTTCCGGCTGTGAGTTGCTTCTCTGCTCTAGGTGGTATGAAAAAAATAAATAATAAAAAAATAAATAATTACCCCTTCCGTTTCTCATTTTCTCTCATCCAACAGTCCACTTGTAATCTCTTCTTATTTATTTCCCTCATCACATTTTTTTTTACCTCCAATTTATCGTTTTTAATTTTTCTTCCCTTTTTCATGTTAGGATGTTTTTCCAACTAATTGTCTTGCTTTCCTTTCTCTATTTTTTTTTTCTTTTTCGCTCCTTGATTTCTCTTTATTGCTCCGCCTTTTTCTTGGCATTTCTAATTTCAGATCTTTGTCCTTTTCCTCTTAAATCGTCCAGATATTTTTCTTGATTTTTCTCTTTCACATTTTCTTTATTCCTTGAGTTATCGTTTTTCATTTCCTTTGTCTTTCTTCTTTTCTTCATTTCCTTTTATTTTGCTTTTTTTGTCCTTTATCGTCATATCTCTTCAGTCCTTCACTGCGTTTCTTGTTTTCTCTTTTTGCTTTTCTTCTTCTTTGTCCATAATTTCTTTACGTCCTTAACTGCTTCCTTTCTCCAACCCTTGTGTCATTATTTCCTCTTTCCTGCTACACAAAACTACCAAGCAGTTAATCAATTCTCTTCTTCTCTTGCTCATATTTCTTACTGTCTTTTGCCGACAGATTTTCTTCTAATTCGTCTCCACATATCTTTCCGTTCCTTTTTCCTTCATTCCTTTTTCATTCTTTTCATCATCTTAACTTCCATTTCTTCACTCTCTTTCTCCACTCTCTTTCTCCGTTCCTTCTGGCAAATCTATTATTCATCTCCTTGCCTCATCGCTTCCTCTTTCTCCTTATTCTTCTTTTCTTTGTCTCTCTCCATATTTTTCCTCTTTCTCTCGCTCATTTTTATTTTCTTTATTCTTTACTATCACTCCCCGTTACTTATCTCCTATCTTTTTATATACAGTTTTGTACCCCTTCCCTTTTTAATTTCTTTTTACATTTCCTCTCTATTATATGCCTCCCTCCCCTCCTGCCTTCCTTCTTGCCTTGCTTTTCTTCCTTTCTTACACCTTGAATCTATTTTGCAAGCGGTCGCTTTCTGCGCAGTAGGAGAAAGTGAGTCGAAACGAGGACGCGGGTGAAGGAACGAGGTAGGAAGGAAGGTAGGAAGGAAACCAGATGCTATTGTCATTTGGTAAACAAAACAGACAAAGCCGTCAGCGAGGGTAAATAAAGCCCATTTTAATGCAAGCCAGTAGCGAGGCAGGCCAGGGGACTTTAAGGGCAGGATAGGATGTACTAAGGCAGACTGAATAGCACAGAAGGTTGGTTACGTTGAGGTAGACTAACTCTGAGATATGCTGGGCAACACTGAGTCAGGCTGGATAACACTGAAGCAGACTGAATAACACTGAGGCAGGCTGAATAACACTGAGGCAACCTTATAACACTGAGACAACCTTATAACACTGAAGACAGACTGATAACACTGAAACTGAATAACACTGAAATAAGCAAGGTACTTAGATCAGAATGGATAACGCAGGCAGACAGGATAACACTTGGATAGCTAATATACGCCACAAGGAGAGGAGAGGGCACGAAGGTTACACGCGACAGGAAGGGAAGGAAAGAACTGACAAATGGATTTCTATAACGAGCGTGAAGTTTCAACAAATTCTCTGGAGGTTACGGGCTCCTCTCTCTCTCTCTCTCTCTCTCTCTCTCTCTCTCTCTCTCTCTCTCTCTCTCTCTCTCTCTCTCTCTCTCTCTCTCTCTCTCTCTCTCTCTCTCTGTGTGTGTGTGTGTGTGTGTGTTGCTGATGTTGCTCCGCCTGGTGTTACTCTAATCAATCTGCCAGTCAGTCTCTGTGTCTGTCTGTCTGTCTGTCTACCTGTGTCTGTGAGTCTGTATGTTGGTCTTTGTCTGTCCGTCTCCTTCTCTTACTCATTTTTTTTTCTCTCGCCTGCCTGCCTGCCTGCCTGCCTCTCTGTTTGCCTGTCTGTCTGCCTTCCTACCTTTCTGTTTCTTTCTCTTTATCTGTCTGTCTTCCCCCACTCCTTCTCACTTCTTTTTTCCTTTCCGTCTGTCTGTCTGTCTGTCTGTCTGTCTGTCTGTCTGTCTGTCTGTCTGTCTGTCTATATGTCTGCCTGCCTGTGTCTGTCTGTCTGTCTGTCTGTCTGTCTGTCTGTCTGTCTGTCTGTCTGTCTGTCTGTCTGTCTGTCTGTCTGTCTGTCTGTCTGTCTCTCTCTCTCTCTCTCTCTCTCTCTCTCTCTCTCTCTCTCTCTCTCTCTCTCTCTCTCTCTCTCTCTCTCTCTCTCTCTGTTGTTTACACTCCCTGATCTTATTTATTCATTTATTTATTGAGGCGTTCTAGTAGTTTTTATAAACTGAGCAGGAATATTCTTTATATAAATAAGTGAAATTTGAAATACATGTATTATCCACATGTCATGCTTTTCTACACGCCAGATACATTATTCATAAGCGTGGCGATATTAGTTTTAAAGCTTAGCAACGGGAACGCGTCGAAAATGAATCCAGAGAAGCAACTGCTAAAACACCTCCTAAATAAAGGTAAAATAAGACGAGGAAGTACAAACAATGGCTGAATTAAGATTGAAGTGTACGATGAAGCCAAATTATAAAAACTACTAAAACGCCTCAATAAATAAATGAATAAATGAGATCAGGGAGGGTAAACAGCAGAAACGCAACGACCGCAACGACCTACACATCTCTTAAATAAAGCCAAAGTGAACCCGGGAGGAATAAACAAATGAATTAGTATTGAAGCGTATATGGAAGGCAAATTAATTCATAAAAGCAACTACTACAACACCTTAAACACTGAAAAAATTTAAAAAAAACCAGTTTCTGTTTCTGCGTGAAAACTTAAATAAGGTGTCTCAGCTAACTAAACCCACACGCAGGACTTTTCTTTAATGGGTCGATTCTTAGCTGACCGAAGGCTGTGTTGCTTGTGGTTAGACTGACGTGTATGAGAGAGAGAGAGAGAGAGAGAGAGAGAGAGAGAGAGAGAGAGAGAGAGAGAGAGAGAGAGAGAGAGAGAGAGAGAGATACTGTTATGTTTATTGGCCTTTTATATATACAATAACATAGTGTGTAAATTATGGTACAGTACAGGCTCGGTCTGATGAGAGAGAGAGAGAGAGAGAGAGAGAGAGAGAGAGAGAGAGAGAGAGAGAGAGAGAGAGAGAGAGAGAGAGAGAGAGAGAGAGAGAGAAGTTGGTAGTGTTCAGCAGCCTTTCTCCCACTTGCCTGCCTGTCCCCCTTCTCTCTCTCTCTCTCTCTCTCTCTCTCTCTCTCTCTCTCTCTCTCTCTCTCTCTCTCTCTCTCTCTCTCCCGTGTCTCGAGTGGATTGGAGACTTTTGTCGGTGTTCGACCAAGTATCGCAAAACCGAGATTCATTGTCGCACCACAAAAAGGAAGAAGAAAAAGAGTAAAAATAGCTGGAGAGATTTGCGCTTTTTTTATTTCATGTTTTTTTTAATTCATTTACTCGTATATATTCATTTATTTACTTATTTATTCATTTTTTGCAGCCTTTTTATTCCGTACCTCTGTTTGATGATATCGCCGTAATTCTCTTCCATTTCGTAAGGATACAGTTGCGTTTATAACACCAATATTATTTTACCCCTTTCATTGTTTAACTTCATACACTTTCACCAGATTACCTTAGTGTTTACATTCCCGGCTTTTTTTTTTTGTGAACATTCAATTACGCTTTAGAATGGCAGCTCCTTTCCTCTCCCCCCTCTAATGGAACAGCTGCAGGTAGAGGTGTGCAAGTGCCAGCCGGGGATTTGCACTTGGTTCACTAGAATTACTGGGTTTACCTTTGCGTCCCTGCAGACACCTGGAGCCGCTCTTGGGGGCCTGGCCGGGCTGGACATGAGAGTGGGCTGCGGAAACTGCTTTTTGTACCGTCCCCTATTGATCCTACTGGGTGGAGAGGAGGAGGAGGAGGAATAGCAGCAGCAGTAGGAAGAGTAGGAGGATAGTGGAGCAGGAGCAGTAGGGCGGTGGAGGAGGAAAGGAGGAGGAGGAGGAGGAGGAGGAGGAGGAGGAGGAGGAGGAGGAGGAGGAGGAGGGGGAGGAGGAAGAGGAAGAGGAAGAGGAGGTGGAGGAGGAGGTTTGAGAGTGAGTCTAATGAGAATTGGAAGTACTAGCAAGAGAGAAAAAGAAGGAAGAAGAAGAAGAGAGAGAGAGAGAGAGAGAGAGAGAGAGAGAGAGAGAGAGAGAGAGAGAGAGAGAGAGAGAGAGAGAGAGAGAGAGAGAGAGAGAGAGAGAGAGAGAGAGAGAACAGACGAGCGGACATTAAAGTGACAGCTTACGGAAACACGCCTTAACGCTTTTACAATAAATGAAGATTGACGACATAGACAAAAAGAAAACTCTGTGCTAGACGGCAGACATTGCAGGTGCAGCTGGAGGAGGAGAAGGAGGATAAGGAAGAAGAAGAAGAAGTAGAGGAGGAAAAAGAAGAAGAATAAAAGTGGAGTCGCAGTAACGAAGTGGGTGGTGATGGGATGGTTTTGAAAGGTGGTCAGCTGAGGCAGTGGTAGTAGCAGTGATAGTGATCAGATGTGGGTGTGGCAGCTCGACCCCGCCCTTCGTCATTCGTCATTCACACTCCGAGCTTCACCTTATGTCCCTCTCGATGTCTCTCTTTTCCATAGTCTTAAGATCACCAGAGCCGTTTGTTTCCTGTAGGCAGTGAAACCATGTATACTTGATGCCTTCTTGTGCTCTTGTGGGGGTGCGTGGAATCAATACCTGGGCAGAGGAGGCGAGGGCTTAACACAAGGGCAGGTTCAAGTTGGAGAGTGTTGGCTGTTAATCACATTGAAGTTACGGCGCCTGTAAGTTTTAGCAGCTGGTTCTTTGTATTAGAGAGAGAGAGAGAGAGAGAGAGAGAGAGAGAGAGAGAGAGAGAGAGAGAGAGAGAGAGAGAGAGAGAGAGAGAGAGAGAGAGAGAGAGAGAGAGAGAGAGAGAGAGAGAAGTTTAAAGTTTTCTCACTCAAAAATAAGTGTCTTCAGTTTTTAGTTCCTGTTTGCAGTTAAGTTTGGGATTTTCAGAGATGTGTTTTAGAAGGCTTACCCATGTTCCGGGTAGTAATTAGATAACTTTCGACTACTAGAGCGAGAGCGAGAGAAACCAGAATAGGTGAAGATAAACATGGAAAGAAAGACTAACAATACGAAGAAGAGGGAAGGGAGATGAACCAGAAAGAAGAAAGATAAAGGAGAAGTGAGGCAGGTGGAGATAACAGAGGGGAACGTAAAGTGGTGTCAGAAAAAAAAAAGGAGGAGGAGGAGGAAGAGGAGTGAGAGAAGATGAACCAGAAGGCACGAAGATAAAGTACAAGAGAGAAAGATGGAGATAACAAAGGCAAATGTTAAGTGGCTTTAAGATCTCTGGGAAATGGAACCTCTTATGAAGATTGAAACCTTTGATTCAATGTACACAACAGGAGAGAGAGATGCCTTTCATTAAGAAGCAGTTGGCCCATTGAAGCATAATTGATGTGTGTAGAGGGGGTGGCAGATGGGTTATTGGGCGGGTGTCGGGACGGGTGGGGTTGAGCGTGAAGTTGAAGAAGGGGAGTTGAGCCACGTTTTATGTATGCAAGGAAGGGTAATGGAATGTTGCTGTTACCTGTACGTGGCCTAATTAGCTGTGGGAATGTGTTGATTAGTGGATAATCTTGAAATAGATAATGACTATTGTAATGTTGTTGTTGTTGTTATTGTTATTATTATTATTATTATTATTATTATTATTATTATTATTATTATTATTATTATTATTATCATTATTATTATTATTATTATCATCACCATCTTCATAGTCATCGTCATCATTATCATTATTATCATCATTATTGTTACTATAATTATTATTCAGAGTAAATTTTTCTATCTCACAAAATTTTCCGGTGTATTTTCATGTATCTAGCATTTAGTTTACGTTATTTCACCATGCATTCACGGTTCCTGCTTTCAACCACTGTAACATTTTGAAACTGGACGCATGTTATTAATTCAATCTACTTCTATCTTGTTCACATGCAGTCCAATATGTCATGTCATTGCGTATTTTTCTTTTGTTTTCTGCACGTATATACATTTTACATACACACATTTTTTTTCTTTCGTTCTTTCTCTATCCTCATCTTTAATACATTCTTCCCTCCATAAATTCTTGTGTTCTCTTCGCCTATTCTTACTTGTCATCATTCATTCCTTGTTTCTGCTCTTCCTCTTCTGTTCTCCCGTTGTATATCACCCATGTCTACCTGCATTCGTTCATCTATTATCTCTTATCCCATGTATATTTTTCACCTGTCGTCATTCAGTCCTTGTGTCTGCTCTTCCTTCTCCGTCCTCCCTTGTATATTGTGTGTATCTGCATTTGTTCATCTATTATTTCTGGTCCCCTGTATATTCATGTATGATGCTGTCCTCACTTTTCATCATAATTTATTATATTGCCTGTTTCGAATTGTAAGTACCACGTTGTCTTCATATTTCACCACAATTTCTCATTTTTTCCTCTGCTGATGTTCACTTGTGTCCTCATGATAGTGGTTTTTTTAAGGTATTTATCACCACCTGCCTCCATTTGCTCAGTGTTTGCTTCTTTTTGTCGATATATTATTCCTAGTCATGATTTTTCTCACGAGAATATTGGTGATTTCCTTCCTCGTGTGCTTACTTTCACTTGCGTCGTCATGTTTTTCTCAGTAATTTCTTTGTTTCCTCCAGATTGTTGTCACTATTTTTCTTCATTTATTCTCCTTGTTATTTGTTGCCTTTTTATTTCTAACATTCTTCATTTTTCGTTATGATATGTTAGTATATCTTTTTCATGTCCTTGCACTCACGTTCCTCATTAATATCCTCGCTCTCTCCAGGTATTTATAAAGAGCTGTCTTTATTTATTTATTTCCTTTATTACATACTTCTTTTTCATGGGCTTACTTCCAATTGCGTCGTGATGTTTCTCAGTAATCTCATTTTCTGCAGGTAGAACTATCGTTATTTACTAATTTATTATTACTTACTGGCTTTATATTATTATTTACATTATCATGTATTTTTTTCAATATTACATTTTTTCCATGGGCTTCCGCTTGCGTAATGTTCCTCAGTAATATTCTTTTCCTGCAAGTATATATAATTACAACAATTTTTTTACTAATTTATTATTACTTATTGGCTTTATATAATATAATATATATAATATATATGATATAATAATTTCTTTATGGGGTTTCCTCCGAATACACCGCCATGTTCTTTGGTAATATTCTCCTTTCCCCAGATAACTAAAAACACAATCTTCATTTATTCACGTATTGTTCCTTATTAGTTTTATATTTTCCTTTACATTCATAATTTTTCTTCCTAGTATACTCACTTTTTTTATAGACTTCCAATTGTCATAATTCTCAGTAATATCCCGTTTTCAACAGGTATTTATAGGAACAATCTTCATATATTCATTTATTGTTATTTATAGACTTTGTCCTTCACACTCTTAATTCTTTTCATGGGATTTCACTTGCGTTACGTTCTTCAGTAATACTCTCGTTCAATCCAGGTATTTATCACAGTTATCTATTTGCCCCTCTTAGTAGTGCACTTGGCAGCATCCCTACCCACCCCCATGCCATCAAGACCGCTGCCTCCCTCCGCCGGACATTCGTTAGCGTCTCCTGCTCTACGGCTCTCTCTCTCTCTCTCTCTCTCTCTCTCTCTCTCTCTCTCTCTCTCTCTCTCTCTCTCTCTGCAATATTTTTTCTTCCACGTTTATTTTTCCGCCTTTCTTCCTTTTCTCTTTAGTATTTGTTCTTTCGCGTTTCTTTCCTCACGTTATTGACTTTTCTTTCCATGAATTTCTGTTGTGTGTGTGTGTGTGTGTGTGTGTGTGTGTGTGTGTGTGTGTGTGTGTGTGTGTGTGTGTGTGTGTGTCTGTGTGTGTGCAAACAGAAGCATTTAGATATTCTTTTTATTTGTGTTTCTTTGCGTTTAGGAACATAGGGGGATTTAGTGAACGAGAATGAGGATGTGGCATGGATTGCTCCCTATGTTCTTCCTTCTTCTTTATTAATGAAGGAATTGTAAGCTTTTTTTTTCCTTTATTTTTCGTGGTATTTTCTCTTTGTTCTAGTATCATCCTCCCTTGTGTACTGTGTTCTACTTGATGTTCTTGTCAGTTCCTCGCTGTCTTCCTTTGCCTTCATGTTTATTGGTAAAGGAACTGTAGGTTTTTCTATTTTTTCTCTGATAATACCCCTTTGTTTTCTTAATTTTTCTCTCCCGTGTGTGTAGTGTTCGGTTACGTTAAGTTAGGTTACGATGGGTTAGGTTAGGTTAGGTTAGGTTACGTTAGGTTAGGTTAAGTTATGTTGGGTTAGGTTACGTTAGGTTAAGTGTCGTTTTATGTCCAGGTGGTGGTATTCCTGCTGCATTCCGCTCTTTCCATCAATATCTTCCCGCACCGTGCCGCGCCGCTCTTCTCCTGCCGGTGCTGCTGCTGCTTTGCCTGATTTCGTGGCGAGAATTATGTGCCCGGCGATTTAAGCTGTAATGGTGGTAGTGCTGGTGGTGGTGGTGATAGAGGAGGTGGAAGTATTGGTGATGGTAGTGGTGATGGTAGTAGTTGTGATGATGGTAGTAGTTGTGATGATAGTGGTGGTCATGATAGAATTAGTTTTGATGTTAATAGCGATGATGGTGATGGTAATGATGGTGTGTTATGGGAGTTTTATTTCTGTTATAACAATTAGAGTACGTGCTATGTACAAACACATCCACCCACCCACCCACACACACACACACACACACACACACACACACACACACACACACACACACACACACACACACACACCGCAGAATTAATTGAAATATGAAATTCTACCGGCAAAGCATAAAAAACTCCCGATCCATTATTTTCATGTTTGTAAAAATTCAAGACTTTTTGGTAATTAGTTTTATATAGAATGCCGCGCTTTGTGTTTGTATTGTGTGTGGGTAATTATTTTATTTCAGTAATGATTCTCATGCCGGCCAGAGAGAGAGAGAGAGAGAGAGAGAGAGAGAGAGAGAGAGAGAGAGAGAGAGAGAGAGAGAGAGAGAGAGAGAGAGAGATTCATATTATTCAGTGAGAGAAAGGTTGTTTTTCATGTTACTGATTTTCCTTTTCTTCTCTTTACAGGTAAGAATCAAGAACGCCAGGTGTTAGGAGGACGTAAATCCGTGAGTACTTTCGTGTGTGTGTGTGTGTGTGTGTGTGTGTGTGTGTGTGTGCATGTATGAGTGCGTGCAAGTATATCGGGACTATGTACGTACGTGTTCATGTAAGACGGAAGAATTAAAGGGACCGGGAGCCAATAATGTTAGGGTCTTGATGTACAACGCTCTTCATTCCACTCACCTCGTCAATAACTTCCCAGGGTGTGCCTCGTCCCTCCCCTCTTGCCGGTGCTACTGCTGCTTTTTTATGGTTCCCTGGCAAGAATAATGTAAGCTGTGGTGGTCGTGGCGGTGGTGGTGGTGGTGGTGTTGATGATGGTGCTGGTAGTTTATCGTTGTTTGTTTGAGCATTTGTCTTGTGTGTTTATTTTACTTGTTATTGAGAAGTTTCCTGTAATATTTCATTTGTATTCTGTTTGGTATGTTTGGTATTCCCTTTGTGTGTGTTTGTGTGTGTGTGTGTGTGTGTGTGTGTGTGTGTGTCTGGCATCTCAAGTGGCTTTATAGTATTAAATTTTTTATCTTTTCATACATATAGTGAATGCTGTTTAACTTTCGTCTTTTCTTCAGACAAGTTTGTCCTTAACTTTTCTTCTTTTCTTTTTCTGGCATCTTTCCTTAGCTCAACAGAATATCCCCTCTCTCTTTTTCTTTCCCTCACCACAACCCGCCACCTAAATGTATTCTTTTAATCTTCCTTAGTTAGAATCTACACATCAGTATTTTCTCCCTCTGCATGTCCTCTTTTCAATTAACGTTTTCCATTCCCATCCTCTCAATATTTTCTTCCTCCCCTTTGCCTCACTTTACGGCTTACAGACGGACATATGCATTTGTTTCCATTTTTATCTTCCTCCCTTCCTCCGTCCATCTATCACATTGTATCTTCAATTTCCACGTTTCATATCACACCAGTCTTTTTACCCTCCTCTTTGATACACCTTTGACAACAACCCCCTATCTGCTTCCCTCTATATCTATCTTGTCTTTGTTGTTCTTTGTCTCATACACGATTTTCCACTTTTCATACTTCATATTTCAACCATTTTACAAGCCTCTGACACACCTGCCTTTCCTCCCTCTCGCTTTATCCGCCCTTCGTGTGCTGGAGTCATTCAGGTGAGGGGAGGCACGCAGGTAATTCTTTAGGGCCGTGTTTGTGAGTCCCTTAATGGAGTCAGAAGCTTAGGTTACTTCTTTCTCTTTACCTGTTGGAATAACCAGGTAATTAGTCTGTTTACCAGCATACCTTCCGTGAATATACTCGGTGTTTTCCCCTTGCATACAAACTGAGTGGACGGTTGATAAGGCAAAGTGCTGGAGGGAAAGCATTTTCAAAAGGTGTCTATAAATGAAATGGTTTTAAAGGTATAGGGAGGAAAGTGCAAGAGGCTGAAAATGGAATGTGGGAGTGAGGACAAAACGATGTGAAGGAGAAAGGAAACATGGCTAGTGAGAATGAAGCGGAAAGGCTGACGAGAGAGAAGATGGAAGGATGGAAAAGAGAGGTGAAAAGGAGAGGCTTTTAAGTGTAAGGGAAACAGAGAGAGAGAGAGAGAGAGAGAGAGAGAGAGAGAGAGAGAGAGAGAGAGAGAGAGAGAGAGAGAGATAGATATAGATAGATAGCTATATAGATAGCTATATAGATAGATAGACAGATAGACTAAGAGAGAGAGAGAGAGAGAGAGAGAGAGAGAGAGAGAGAGAGAGAGAGAGAGAGAGAGAGAGAGAGAGAGGTTTAAAGTTAGCTTGAATAATGGTGCGCCATCTGCTGTGGGCCTCTTTACTGTTCAGTGGCTGTCTCCTTATCTTTTCTTCCTTCTCTTCCTCATTCTTCCCTTTCTTATTCGCTTTGTCCCCTCATTTATTTCTATTCACTCGACTTTAGTATTTCCTGTCCTTTTCCTTGGTCATTTATTCTTTGTTCTTTTGTTTGTCAGATTGTTTTTCTTTATTTATACTTTTCCATTTTTCTCCTCGTCCTCCTCGTTCTCCTCATGTTCTCTATCCCTTAATCTTCTATTGTTATCCTCCCTTCCCTCTCTTTCTATTTTTTTTACATCAACTTTGTTTTCCTTTCTTTCTCCTCCCTTCTCTTATTTCATTCTTTTTTTTTTTTGTTCTTTTATTCTTTTGTCTCGTGCATGTTTTTCTCCTTTCGGGGCACAGCTTTTCATCATTAGTTGTCTTCTAAAATCCTCACATGTTTCTTTTTTCATAAATTGTTTTCTATGTCATCCTTTCATGTTTTTTTCCCCCTTACTGTTTTATTTTATTGTTCTCTTTCATCTTTAGTGTATACCTGTTTGAAATGCTTCTTTTTATACATTTTTTCACTCTCCCTCACTCATCTCATCACAACTTTTAATTGTTTTTTTTTCACTATTTAAAAGTCTTTCCTTCTGCTTTCTCCTTCGTTCGTTTTGTCATGACCTTGTATTGTCCCTTTTATTTTCTCCTGCTGTATCCTTCGTTCTGCTGTATTGAATTCTGCTCGTCAGGTCCACGTATTTTTCTTTTCCCTTCAATTTGATGTAATAAACAGTTTTATATATTTCTTTCATCCTTTCATGTTCTTCCGTTTTTGTTTTATTTTATTGTTCTCTGTCTTCTTCAGTTTACCTTTTTGAAATGTTTTGCTTCATAAAATTTTCATTCTCTCTTACTCAACTCATGACTTTGTATCACACCATTTATTTTCTCTTGCTATTTTGTATTGTCTTTTTATAGTTCCTTTCCATATCCTCCATTCTATTTTATTGAATTCTGCAGTCAGGTCAGCGTATTTTTCCTTTTCCGTGCCGAGGTGTAATAAATTGAGAGTGTGTCACCTCAGGCCCACCACGTGCAGGCTCCAGCAGACACACGTATATTTTGTTCCGAGCTGCAGCGTGTAAAGCGTTGTTGCTGAGTATTTACCTTGTTTTTCCTCCACAACGTTGTTAGCAGTGCGTTACCGTTAAGATGTTGCCTTGTTTAGCTTTATCTTCCCACGCCATGCATTTCATAAACACCAGAGAGAAAAATGCTTTCCTGTTTCTATGACATTTTCCATTTGCCACTTCATGCCCGCTCTTCTGCACCTCACGGACACTCAAGAAATATTCTCTTATGTCTTGGTGTGTTTTATATATTAACAGCATCATTCCACAGCAGGTTCACACTCACTCTGCATCATTCTGTTCTGTCATGCATGTTATTTTCGAACCACATAAGCGAAACACTAATATTCTGTCGCATCATGATCCTGTGTCTCATCTCCAAGCATCTTCACACTCTCATTCCTCTTATTCGTGTATCAGGTCTCAGTCACCACACTATTTTCTCTCCCTCTCTTCTTTCACACCATCACCTCTTTAACGAGATCACAGAAAATACAGCATCTCCACTCTCACTACTCACCATTCCTTCTCTTAAACCAGATCACCATTACCATTACATTCTCTCTCTCTCTCTCTCTCTCTCTCTCTCTCTCTCTCTCTCTCTCTCTCTCTCTCTCTCTCTCTCTCTCTCTCTCTCTCTCTCTCTCTCTCTCTCTCTCTCTCTCTCTTAGATCATCATCTTTCCTCCCACACCAGATTACTACATAAGTCACATTTCGTTGCCTCCTCCTCAATCACTCTCTCCCTCTCTCTCTCTCTCTCTCTCTCTCTCTCTCTCTCTCTCTCTCTCTCTCTCTCTCTCTCTCTCTCTCTCTCTCTCTCTCTCTCTCTCTCTCTAGCACTTTTTACCACACAAAACATAAACTGATTAAAGGGAAGCTGTATTAAGAGGTTTCCAATTGCCGTCCAGTAATCAGAATTAACTTATTGGGTCCGGAGAGCTTATTGAATTCACCTCACTATTGCATCTTGGCGCTTCCCTCCGTGTCTCCTTAACCTCGTTCCGCGTCGGCCCTTCCTCCCGCCTGGGGCTTGCAGGGGATAGGAGTGCCTGGGGGCTAACGCCTTTCCGCTGCTGTCTGGTGCACCTTTCCTTAATCACATAGAGGTTTGGGTGATTTTGTGTTTAACCGCCACCTCTAAACATTGTATTTGGTAGACCGTGGAAATTATATTATTTTATTTTTTTCCTGCTTGTAGTTTAAGATTTTATACAATGCCTGTGGTCCTGTGAATCGTTTGTCTGCGTGTCGATGTAATTCTATGTAATTGTTGCGTGAAAGGGTAACATCATCCTGGCTAGAAATGGAAAATGGTCTTCTTTTAATCTCCTTTTCTTGATTGTAGCTCGTAAAGATTTTGTGCAGTGGCTTTAGTGTTGTAATTATGTATTTATGTAACTGTGTGACTGTATACTCATTGCATGAAAGGGTAACATTACTTATACCTGCTTGACATGGAAAAATCTGTTCTTTTAATCTTTCCCTGCTTGTAGCTTGCAAGGACGTCTGTACAGTGCCTTTAGTGTTGTGAATTGTGTATGTATGTTATTCCATGTGTCTGTGTAATTTTTGCATGGAAGGGTTAAGGAATTCTGGGCCTTCTCTGTGGTATTTAATTAACTGTGGTTAGAAGGGAGAGATTATCGAGATTATGATGGCATGCTGGTCATTTTGTACACAAGTTTTTATTTATTTTTTTATTTTTTTTTCAGGAGTTGGTAGGTAGGAGAGAGGGTTATTGAAAAGTTTGGAATAGTTTCTCGTTTATTTGATTCTTCCCTCCTTTTGTTTTGTTTTTCCGGTAATTAATTTTTTGTTGCTTTCTTTCTCTCCAACATTGTTGTAGAAGGGAAGTGTTAGCAGCATGGAAAGTTTGTTTCTTGCGTTATTTGATTCTGTCTCACTTGATAAAAAAAAGTAAAATGTCCCGGAAAGAGAGAGAAGAAAAGGGAGATAGAAAGAAAGAAGGTAAGAAAAAGGAAAAAAGCAAGGAAGCCAGAACGATAAAAGAAAAAAAGAAAGACGAGAAAAAAAACAAGAACAAGAAGAGGAAGAAGAGGCGACGAGTAGACGACAAAAAAAAAAAAAAAATTATAATAAAGATGATGAAAAAAGAACTAAAAGAAAACAAACAAACAGAAACCACAGTGTTAGTTGAAGCAGCCTCAAGTCCCCTCCCTCTGAGTGTCGGGTTGTGTTCAGGAAGGAAGCGGTGGAAGTGACGGTGCAGCAGCGGAGGCGATGGGGAGTGGCGCGGAAGCATCCCCACCTCTTACACCATCCACGGCTGGCTGGCTCCTCTTGACAGGCGCCTGGGGGTCTGCCGGGGCCTTGGAGTGGCGGGCATTGTACTCTTGCTGGCTGCCTCCGCCTCCTCGTATTTATATCCTGTTCACGATCTCGAGTAGTTGTTTTCGTTATTGCATTGGTGTCTTGTGAGCGAGGAGGCGAGGAGGCTGCAACATCGACCAAGACAGAGAGAGAGAGGGAGAGGGAGTGGAAGAGGGAGATGGGTCGTTTGATGTGGTGGTAACGTATTGAAGAGGAATTGACAGAGTGGTTCCGCGGGCAAGGAAGGAAGGAAGGAAGGAAGGAAGAAAGGAAGGAAGAGGAAGCCATCAGGGTCGTGGTGTAAATTATTGAGGAAGAGAAGGAACGTGTCGCCAATATACCTCCTTCTCTTATTGATTTACTCTATCTCCTTTTTTATTCTTTTTATCTCTTCTTTGATTCATGTTCAATTTTTTTTTGTATCTTAATCCTCCAATATAATTTGTAATTACATATCAACCGTCTTGTATATCTTGTTTCCATCTTCTTTCTTTTCTCTTTTCCTTTTCTTTCTTTTTTTCTTGCTTACTTTCTTTTTCTTTTCTTTCTTTTTATTTTTTTTTCCCAGCTTTCCCCTTTCTTTCTTCCTTCCTTCCTTCCTTCCTTCCTTCCTTCCTTCCTTCCTTCCTTCCTTCCTTCCTTCCTTCCTTCCTTCCTTCCTTTTTCCATCCATCCATTCTTCCATCCATCCATCCATCCATCCATCCATTCATCCATTCATTCATTTATTTATTTATTTATTTATTTATTTATTTATCATTTATTTATTTATTTATTCATTCATTCATTCATCCTTCCTTCCTTCCTTCCTTCCTTCCTTCCTTCCTTCCTTCCTTCCTTCCTTCCTTCCTTCCTTCCTTCCTTCCATCCATCCATCCATCCATCCATCCATCCATCCATCCATCCATCCATCCATCCATCCATCCATCCATCCATCCATAACCACTTAATTCGTTACTTGGTCATACTTTTCCGTCCCTCCCGTGTGTTCCCAAGCCCTTTTTATGGCAGTAAGAAAAAAGACATCCCATAAGTATTTTACAAGTTATAGCTATTTTTGTGGCATCTCCTGTAACATATTTCCCCCTGCTCGTAAGATTACAAGTCTCTGAGGAATAGAGGGATAACAGGCTGTGTGTGTGTGTGTGTGCATTAAGAAGGGATTATATGCATCGTGTGTGGAGTAAGAAGGCATTGCAAGCTGTGCGTGGAGCAAGAAGCCACTGCAACTTGCGTGCGTGGCGTCGTAAGGAAAAAATTGCAGGCGGTGTGTGTGTGTGTGTGTGTTTGGGTATGTGTGCGTGTGAAATAAGAATGGATTACATGCTCTCTCTCTGTGACGTAAGATAGGATTAGCTTCACGTGAAAAATTGGAGAAGGAGAAAGGGATGGATGAAAAGGATGAAGAGTAAGGAGGATGAGAATGATAAAGGGTAAGAAGTGAAGGAAAGGGATTAAAAGAGACGGGTGATTAGAAGGAAGGGTAGTAGAAAGACGAGAACGATGCAGAGAAAGGGGAGGAAGAGGAAAAGGAAAGGAATGGCTGAGTAGAATGAAGAGTAGAAGTAGAATAATGAAAAGAGGGAAGAAGAAGAGGAAAAAAAGAGATGTTGAGTAGAATAAGGAATAAGATGAGAAGCATAAATAAGAGAAACAGGAGGAGGAGGAGGAGGAGGAGGAAAAAGGAAAAATAATAAGCAGAATGAACAATGACTAAGAGGAGGAGGAGTAGGAAGAAAAGAAAAAGAGGTAGATGAATAGAATCAAGAGTAGGGAGATGAGAACGATTAAGAAGAGGAGACTGAAGAGAGAGAAAAAATAAAGAACTGGAACATTTGGAAGCAATCAAAGGGTACAGATATCTCCTCTGTAGTTTTCCTTCCATTATAATTATCGGCAGTCTGTTTCCGATCATTCATTTGATGTCATCGGAAAAAAAAAAGAGCCATTCTTATTTCAGAACTTTTAGTAAACCAACTTCATATATTCTTATTCATGTTATATATATATATATATATATATATATATATATATATATATATATATATATATATATATATATATATATATATATATATATATATTTTTTTTTTTTTTCACCTTCGCTTTCCGTTCCCTTTTATCATTTATCGGTCCATTAGATTCTCTCTCTCTCTCTCTCTCTCTCTCTCTCTCTCTCTCTCTCTCTCTCTCTCTCTCTCTCTCTCTCTCTCTCTCTCTCTCTCTCTCTCTCTCTCATGCTTTCAGTTTCCTCAAGTCTCCTGCCTTCATTTATGCATTCCTCTTCTCCCTGCGCTTCTTTTAATTCCGCAAGCATTCTTGAGGAGGGGAAGAGAGAGAGAGAGAGAGAGAGAGAGAGAGAGAGAGAGAGAGAGAGAGAGAGAGAGAGAGAGAGAGAGAGAGAGAGAGAGAGAGAATATTCGCTAATTTATCCTATTTGTAAGTTATAATTGATCTATCTGTGGTTCTGTCTCGTGCTACATGTGTTCTGTAATTAGTTGGGAGTGAGAAGCTGCAGAAGTTTGGACAGTGTTAAGTTGCCGGTAATGGTCTTCTTCCTTTATATATTTCCTGTGTTGTGGTATGGAGGTTCAGTGAATGGTGCAGGTATGGTCAGAAGTCAAGTAATCTGTCCCATTCACTTCCACTGTGTTGTATATTCCTTCGATCCTTGGCCCTCTTATATACTAATAGTCTCCTTGCACAGCTGTATTGATTGATTGGAGATGTATTAAATGACTATGTTTGATCTCCTTACAAAGTTGGATTTCTTATTGATTAGAGCAATATTGGGTTATTTAATTTTTAGTTTCCTTATAAAGCTTGATTGATTAGGAGCATGTCATAGAATTTAACACCCGTACTTCTTTGATTTTCTCTAGTTAGCATCCAGACCGCTGTAAAAAAAAAAATCTTGAATGGGCACACAGTAAAAGAAAGAATAAGAAGTGATTTTCAATTTTTTTGAGGATCCAACTATTTGAAAGAATGAAATATAAATAAAATCCAGTAAATCTTAAACGTTGTAGGTGATCACGAAAAAAAAAAAAAAAAAAATCCAGCAGCGAAAGAGGATCAAGGGGGAATCAGAGCACAGTGGTAATGACTGCAACACTTTTGGCCACGGCTGAACTTTTACTTGTTGATCTACTGACACCCCAAGAAGTGAGACCGTAAGAATGACACGTGCTTTGTTGATTCAGCTTTTTGATTTCCATATATTAACTGACTATGCGAATTTTTTTTTTTAGAAGGGTTATAAATACGAGACGTTGAAGAAATGGAACTATTAACACTTTTTCGTTAACTTTCCTCGGTGGTGTGTGTGTGTGTGTGTGTGTGTGTGTGTGTGTGTGTGTGTGTACTCTTTATATTTTCCATTAATAATCACTTGTTTCACGACTTTATTGATTTTTCAGTGTTATATTTTGGCTATTACACCATTCAGTACGTAGAGCGCAGTATGTAAAGCTAGAAAATGTTGACTGTGATGAGTTAAAATAATACATATTAAAAATTATATCAGATCTAATGATAATGTTAATGGAAGGGAATACAATGGAAAGGGCAAAGAAATACAGGAATGAAATCACAGGAAAGGTGGTGTGTGTGGTAGGAAGCCATGAATATTATTTTATCATCTAGTGCTCGCAGCGAATCGAGGAGGAGGAGGAGGAGGAGGAGGAGGAGGAGGAGGAGGTAGATGAGAATGCATGTCAAGTGGCTAATCTCTAGACACACACACACACACACACACGCGCGCGCGCACACACACACACACACACACACACACACACACACACACACACACACACACACACACACACACACACACACACACACACACACACACAGCCTTAATTATGTTTACCTTGAAAAATCTTACATAAAACTCAGTAAAGGATAATTTTTTTTTGCTCTGAACATGTTGCAAAAAGCTGCTAAAATGAAGAAACTTTAATTAAAGCAGAGGCAAAATGCACATCCAACCCACGCTCACTCGAGAATAAAATCAGTATATTATTAAGTTTCACAGCAACATGTCACAACATGAACTTTTAAAGCGCCACTCCCCGTGCAATCTTAGCCATCCATTGTGTGAAATATTGCCGCTTGAACATAAAGGAGCAGTGAGCTATGCATCACGGGCTGTTAAGGCCCCGTACAAGGAACTGTCGCAGGCTCATTGAGGACAAATGAGGCAAGTTGAGGAAAGATATTAAGGCAAGAAGATTAACTGAACGAAGTCGAATTCTTTGATGCAAAATACCTGGAATAATTCTTATAGCCTGACAGTGTTACTACTCGTTGCTACTGTTCCTACTTTGCACTTATGAACTTTCACTTAGGAAAGATATTTAAGAGAGGCAGGTACATTGAAGTGGAGGAAACCAAATTCTTTGTTGCGAAATATTACTACTCGTACATTTCACTTAAGAGCTTTCACTTAGGAAACATATGTAGGATTAAGAAAGCCAGGAGATGAACTGAAGGAAGTCAATCTTTTATGGATACTTGGAATAATTTGTATGGACTGACGGTGTTACTATTCCTCATACACTTCGTCCCGTATTCTTAAAAACTTCTTTCTCTCATCTTAGCAAAGATATTAAGTCTGAAATGAAGGAAGCCAGATATTTTATGGATACTTATAATAATTTGTATGGACTGATAGTGTTACTATTGCTCATATTTTTTCACTTCGTCTCGTATTCTTTAAACGCTTCATTCTCTCATCAGGATTGTTTTTAAATGTCTCAGATGATTAGTTTGTTTTTCATTAGTGTTTATCCATGCATGGTGCAGAATTCTTGTTAAATTGTCACTAGAAGCATGAAAGCATCCTTGATAACTCCAATATTTTCTACTGCAGTCTGTTAAGATAATTTGAGAGGAGACGCTAAGAAGTTTGAGAAAACGGACATTAGTCTTACTGAAGAGTCATTGAGAGTTAGGCAAATATATCAAAAGTGAAAATATTTTAGTAAAGCAAACGCGATTCATCTGATATTTGAAGCCTGATACTTAGATGTTTCTTATAAATAGACTTTATAGAGCTACGTTTTTCAAGCAAAGAATATTACAGAGATGTAAGAACATTGAACTAAAGGAAGCCAAATTCTTTCATCCAAAAATCCTTAATATTTACTACAAACACTTTGTTAAATTATTACCTTTTTTTTTTCGTACTGTCTCATTAAAACTAAATGAAGCGAATTAAGCAAAAACATTCAAGACAACAAGAATGTTTAAGCGAAGCAAACTGTTTCTTGCAATATTTAGTGCAGGATACTCAAAATAATTATTACAAGCTGATTTTATGCAGGTAATACTTGTCACAGGGGCATGTCTTCGTGGAAACACAGGCTTTATGGGTAATGTGTTCGTGGGTGTTCTTGTTAGAATTTTAAGTTATTTAATTGCGAGCAGCGTTGCGAAATTAATGAGTTGGTTTTTCTGCTCGGTAATTAAAGGGAAACGCTCGCTTTCTCTCTCTCTCTCTCTCTCTCTCTCTCTCTCTCTCTCTCTCTCTCTCTCTCTCTCTCTCTCTCTCTCTCTCTCTCTCTCTCTCTCTCTCTCTCTCTCAAATGTTTTATTAATGATTAAAAAGGCAATAAAAAGAGAGAGGGAAAATCTTGCCAGTCAGGAAAATCTAATAAATATTCCAATTTACATTAACGCTCTTCCCCATCTCTCTCACACACACACACACACACACACACACACACACACACACACACACACACACACACACACACACACACACACACACAGCCTTATAATGTATGATAATATATTGTTAGCAAAGAAATGTTTCGTGGAAATTGTACAGGATATGAGATGGAAATGACTGCCTCTGTGCCTCTGTCTCCCTGTATGTGTATCTGTTTGTCTGTTTGTCTTTGTCAATTTATCTCTTTATTTGTCTCGGTCTGTGTTTCTCTCTCCCTGTCCGTGTGGTTTTCTGTCAGTTTGTGTGTGTGAGATGAAAATGACTCTCTCTCTCTCTCTCTCTCTCTCTCTCTCTCTCTCTCTCTCTCTCTCTCTCTCTCTCTCTCTCTCTCTCTCTCTCTCTCTCTCTCTCTCTCTCTCTCTCTCTAGTTTTGTCTTTATTTGTCTGTTTTTCTCTATCTATTGTGTATATTTATTTGTCTTAGTCTCTGTTATTTCTGTCTGCCTGTCTGTGTGATTGTCTGTCAGTTTGTCTGTGCGTGTCTCTGCTTTTGTGTTGTTGTTTTTAATGTCTTACGCCTTAGTGTCATTCTGTTTTTGTGTATGGATATAAGTAAATATATATATGTTTGTATAAATATAGTCTCTCTCTCTCTTTCTCTCTCTCTCTCTCTCTCTCTCTCTCTCTCTCTCTCTCTCTCTCTCTCTCTGGAGCAAGACACTTTAATGCACCTACTTTAGTCACAGTTCACGCATTTCCTGTCTTAGTGCTCCTCCACGCACCATGATGCTCTTTCCTTCTCTTTGCCTTACGCCTCCTTTCTTTCTCCTCCATTACCATCTTTCTCTCTTCCCACATTCCCTTTATATTTCGTTCCGTTACCCTCCCTTTCTTCTCCTTTATGTTTATTCCTTCCTCCGGCCTTTATCTCCTCGTTCATCACTCCCCTAATCTTCACATATCTGCTTCATACACACAAGGCCGCGCTGTCACTGCAAAGAAAACCATAATTGCCACTTCCTCTTGTGTTGTTGTAGTCCTGTTGACGTGGCCTCTTGTCCGGGGAGAATTCTGGTGACGTATGTAGCTGTTGTGCTATTTTGCTGCCTGTGGGGTGTCCCTGTAACTGAGGCTGAGGCTGAGGGGCTTTCGAATATTGGAACAGTCTTTTGTGTTGTTGCCTGTGTGTGTGTATGTGTGTGTCTTGTTGTATTGCTTCTGTTGTTTCATGGATTTAGTGGTTGTTTGTGTTCGTGTTCGTGTGTGTATGTATGTGTGTTTGAGAGTTTATTTCTCGAGGGGAACACTCTATCTTATGAACTGTATTGCCTGGAAGTTACTGTTTGTGTTGCAGTGCCCAGGTGTTGGTCTAGAAACATGGGGATACTGGGCTGAATTGTGAATTGCAGGTGTTTCATGCTGCAGTGGCGTGAAAACTGGTGTATTTTTCTGTTTTTGCTGGTGTGTTTTGTAAATGAAGTGCGGGCAATGCGTCGAGTAGAATTATGTCGGTGTTTTCACGGATATCTTGTTTTTGCAATGAGGCGGAAGCTGCTCTCTCTCTCTTTAGCCTATTGTTGCAAACTGAAACACATTTACCGTGTTGTGCCGACTTGTATTGCAGTGTTCTGTCCTTGTGTTGCCTTGCCGGTGCGTGTAAGCTGCTCAGTGCGTGTATGTGCGTGTGACAACTGCTGCTACACTCTTCCCGCTGGTCGTTTCCCTGTCCACTGACCACGGGGGGGGGGCGGTTGTCGATGCAAATTTTTAGTGCCATGTTCCCGTTTAGCCAACTGTGTGAATACCTGTGTCGCGCGCATGTCCATTCCTACACATACACACACACACACACACACACACACACACACACACACACACACACAAGGAAGTAATAGAAGAAAGTGTTGCCATATCCCATGAATTACCTCAGAAGTCTTTGTTGTTGTCTTTCTATTGCTAAACACCAACACCTTACTTGCTTTCTTTCCTCTTGCGGTGATAGTGTTATAGATCTCGTGTGTGTGTGTGTGTGTGTGTGTGTGTGTGTGTGTGTGTGTGTGTGTGTGGATAGGATCATACCAGTAACCCCATTGTCACTTGATTTACGAGAGAACAGAATCCAATAAGACTCATTCCTTCTGCAGTCTTTCCCCTTTACTCCTCTCTCTCTCTCTCTCTCTCTCTCTCTTAGACGTCACCCCGCATCGCCTCTCCCATTCTCTCTCTTGCAATGGCTGTCTGCCGCGCCTCTCACTGCCCTCACGCAGCAGGCTCCCCTCTCGCGTCTCTCACTTGTCTCCAAATTGTATCGATAATTATTTTTTTTATTCATTCCTCCTGTCGTATTTATTTTTCCTTTTTATTCCCTTTCATGTCTAGTAATTGTATTTAGTTTTCTTTATACCCTTTTTTTCATTGCGTTCTTTTCTTATTTCGTTTGTGTATTTTTTTTCTTGGTTTGGTTTATTTTTTTCTGAATTCCAGTGATGTTTGCTCCGTTTTCTTTTTTTTTGCTGGGTTATTGTTTAGTTTTCTCTTTTGAATTTTGGGTATTTTTTTTATATCATCCATCTGTCAGTTTATATCCTACTCTCCACCATTTTCCTTCCCTTTTTTTTTATATTCTTCCTGCATAATGTTTCGTATGTCTTTCTTCTTCACTGACCTTTCTTTTTTTATGTTTGTGTATATTGTTTTTATTCATCGTAACTTTTCATTTCCCTTCTCGTTTCAATCACCAGAATTTCCTTTGTTCATCTTTCCTTTCGCGCTTCAATCACCAGTATTTTCTTCGTTCATCTTTCCCTCCCTTTCTGTCCATTTCCCTGTTCTTCGTACATGAGTGCACCTCTCTCTCTCTCTCTCTCTCTCTCTCTCTCTCTCTCTCTCTCTCTCTCTCTCTCTCTCTCTCTCTCTCTCCGCCCTCCATATTTTTGTCTGGAATTCCTCCAATATCAAGAAGTTTTTAGGGAAGTGACTTTTAAGAGCAGAATTTCTTTTACGTATATTCGCTGAGATATTTCTTACTACACACACACACACACACACACACACACACACACACACACACACACACACACACACACACACACACACACACACACACACACACACACACACACACACACGCTAGTGATACCAGAGCTACTGTGATGAGTAAGATGGGAAGATAACGGTGTGTGTGTGTGTGTGTGTGTGTGTGTGTGTGTGTCATATAGGAGACACTACACAGGTGCCGCCTCATTCTTTGTGAGGTGCATGACCTTTAGAGGGTTCAGGGTAAGTGCACACACACACACACACACACACACACACACACACACACACACACACACACACACACTCACACTCATTTACTTTAAGATCTCTGAAATCGTTAAATTTTTTTAGTATTATTCTTAGTATGTAGTAGTAGTAGTAGTAGTAGTAGTAGTAGTAGTGGTAGTAATGATAATTATGTTAATATAGATGGTAATGAGGGTAATTGTTATCGAATCCGTAACGATGGGAATAAGAAAACGAGAATAAGTAAATCGTTTAATTTCACACCCACGTCAATATTATCCTTAACCGAAGTGTCACGCTCTCCTGCTTGAATATTTACTTCCATAATGGCCTCGTACAGCCCATGATTGTGACACTTGACAGCTCGGTGCCTTTGGCGGGACGTTGTGTAAATATTTGGACAGAGGTGACACGCCCCCTCCGACCCCCACTCCCTCTTTACACCTCTACTTCTCTCAACGCCCCCTCTCACTCCCATCCCCTTTGACACCCTTCCTTACTTACCCTTCTCCTCGCACATATTCCTCCCACACTCGCCTGTCACCTACTGCTGTTTTCTTTCATTTTGCTATTTCCATTCCTTTTTACTCCCTCTTCTATTTCCTCTCTTTTCATTTTCCCTCCTTTATCCTATATGGGTTTTGTTTATTTTTGTTACGCCTTCCATTTCATCGCGCCGTTATTTTTCCCAACCCTTCCTTTCTTCCCCTTATCATTTTTCCTCACTATTTCCTCTTTTCCACGTGTATCAGTAGCTTTCCTCGCATTGTCTGCCTCGTTCTCCATTTTCCTCTCCCTCTATAACAAAGCTCCATCAGTTACGTTTCATTTTCCTGTGTTCATGTTCTCTTGTTCGTCTCTAGATCATTCTACTTGTGCTCTTCTTTCGCTCTCCAACTTCCTGTTCCTTCTTCACCTGGTCGTCATCTTTCCGCGTGTT
>NC_087157.1:7155000-7177500 GCF_035594125.1 Scylla paramamosain | reverse complement strand
TCTCTCTCTCTCTCTCTCTCTCTCTCTCTCTCTCTCTCTCTCTCTCTCTCTCCATGACAGATGCTTTCCTTCCCGTGTTTATCTTGTTTCGATACGTGTCGGTCATCAGTGCTTTCCGTGCGTCCCTGCTCTCCTGATTGTCTGTCTGTCTGTCTGTCTCTCTCTCTCTCTCTCTCTCTCTCTCTCTCTCTCTCTCTCTCTCTCTCTCTCTCTCTCTCTCTCTCTCTCTCTCTCTCTCTCTCATCCTGAACGCCAGCCTCGTTAGCCTCGTCTTGGTGATTCTCAATTCCCATACCGTCAGATTACTGAGTTAGTAACGTCCCTGGTGACCGAAGCTTAACACACACACACACACACACACACACACACACACACACCGGTTGATCTAATTAAGCCATTCCCAGATAAGGTAGTGGTGCTTTTTCACCTGTGATTAACGAGCAATTAAATGTTCTTTTTATACATCACTTTCCACGACACCAGCGGGTGATCAATAGCAGCGGCGCTCCTCGTGTTGCTGACTTGTAACTCTCGCCCTCCAGCTGCTGTTGTGGACCGGGGGGGGGAGAATTTTGTTTTATCTGTATTTATGGATGCGTATCTCACAACTTTGTAACCCACTAGTGATACATGAAGGAGGAGGGTACTGTGTGTGTGTGTGTGTGTGTGTGCGTGTGTGTATGTTTGTTAGAGGAAAATGGATCGTGTTTACGTATTCTTGGCAGCGCAATTTATAGTATGTTGAATGCTTCACCTCACGTGCCTTCACTTCAAACAGAGAATTGGTAGTGGTGTGTGAATCTTTTATTTGTGTGTCCCCCAAGGTACGTACGCCTTTGTTTCTCTCTCTCTCTCTCTCTCTCTCTCTCTCTCTCTCTCTCTCTCTCTCTCTCTCTCTCTCTCTCTCTCTCTCTCTCTCTCTCTCTCTCTCTCTCTCTCTCTCTCTCTCTCTCTCTCTCTCTCTCTCTCTCTCTCTCTCTCTCGAGTATAAGTGTATCTTTTCCTTACTCCTTTATGTTCCACCCTTTGAGGAATTGTTTACTGTTGCGTTCTAAAATCTTTTTAGTATGTATTCGATAGAAGAAAACTTTTATTTTTATTTGCTAAGGTACTTACTCCTTTGTTACTTCTCTCTCGAACAACAGTGTATCTTTTCCTTACTCCTTTACGTCTTACCCTTTGAGGAAATGTTTACCTTTGCGCTCTACATAACGTGTTTATTATACATATCCAGTAAAGAAAACATATTCATTTAGAGTAGAAATTAATTGCAGAGAGAAATTAAAACAAGGATTCATACAACAGCTCCTTTCACTAATGCGTTCCTCAGCTGTCACTTACTCACACTTCTAATCCCCTGGGCGACCCTTTCCCTTCGTCGTTCCTCTCATCTCCTCCTTCCTCTCCTCCTTGGCCGCTGCCTTATTCTGTCACCCGGCTCGCCTCACCTTAGTATTCAGGTCCCATCAAGATGATCTGGCCATAAATTACGACTTTTCCTTCCAGATCTTCCTCCCCTCGTCTTCTTTCCTTCCACGATAATCTAAATTTTTCTCACACCCACAGTTCACGTATTTCGACGTACTATCCTCCCTTCATCCTCAAGACATTACTTCGATAATCTCTCCTTCTTTCCCCTCCGTTCAATCTTTATTAGGTGCACATAACCTTCTTCCTTCCTCTTCCTGTATCTTAATTTACACTCGCCTCTTCCATTTCCTTTCCCTCATCCGCCTTTCCCTCATCCGCCTTTTCCTCATCCGCCCTGCCTACCTACCACTTACTTCTACTCTCCCTCCTACCCCTCCTCCTCCTCCTCCTCCTCCTCCTCCTCCTCCCCCCTTCCATCCTGGAACGCTGCCAAGGCCACAGTTACTCCAGAAACTGAGAGTGGAAGGTACTGCGGAATATGCTGCGCTGGTGTATGGGAGAGGGTATAGAAAGTATTGTGCTCTGCGTGCCTCCTCTACCTACATCAGGGACCAGATTACATAGGCGGCACTTCATCAATTTTATGGCCCCCACGAAATGAATCCACGGTGGTGAGGGTCGATGTGGAGAACAGCAAGCGTGGGAAGAGGGAGAGTAATTTGTTAATATGATAGAGTCTTGTGTGTTTGGTGGGACGAGGATGATGTGTGGGAAGAATACATAACGGTGATTGGTGGCTGGTCAGAGAGAGAGAGAGAGAGAGAGAGAGAGAGAGAGAGAGAGAGAGAGAGAGAGAGAGAGAGACGTCTGCTTTGGGACAAACTAAATGTACATATACATGGAACACAGCCACCCGCTGCCCTTGAGGCTGTGTGGCTGCTGACTAAACCTTCCTGTCTTGAAGGAAAAACGGTCACTGCAGCGCATTTTCCATTTGCATCCCACCGCCATTGCCGCCTCGCAGTAAACCCTGAGCGTTTGCAGATATTTGGCATATATATATATATATATATATATATATATATATATATATATATATATATATATATATATATATATATATATATATATATATATATATAATAAAAGTGTTGAGAGTATTCTGTGTGTGGGGGTGAGAGAGCAAGTGTGTGTGTGTGTGTGTGTGTGTGTGTGTGTGTGTGGAGTGAGGCAGTAGACTGGCGTGCAAATGAGATTAATAATAATGCCCCTCGTACCAAGTTAGTGTTGTTCTCTTCTTCCTCATTTCTCGCTCCTCCTCCTCTTCCTCCTCTTCTTTTCCTACCTAGTTCCCTGAAATTATCTAGTTCGATTTCATTCTCTCTTCAACAATTATTTAATAGTTTGCTATTTTTAGCTTGAGCGTCATTTGACGTCTTTATCGTGAAGCATTAAATCAATCAATCGATTAATTTCTCCCCCCCCTCATACTGCCCATTCGGGCTATGCGTTTGTCAATAAAATGAAGGAAATGTCCCGATGTTGCACAGGATAAGACGGGGAGAGGCAAGTGCTGGAACATCGATCCGCCGGTAGCGTCCGTAGCCTTTAGCACCTTCACCCTCCGACTTTCATCCCACCACCATCCCACAAGACTCATGTTGCTACCAACATCCTATTCTCCGCATCCTACAAGTTTCATCCTGCCACTATCATCCTACTTCCTTAAACGTGCTTTTTGAAATGTGACACCTTCACCCTCCCACATTTACCCACCACCCTCATCCTACAAGCCTCACGCTTTCACTATGATCCTACTGCTTTCTTCGTGCCGCTTGAACTGTGCCATTCTCACCCTTTCTACGTATTTTTACAGTGCTCTCTTATGGAGGAGGCAGTAGACACTTGCCAAAACGATAATTACTCCGAGTGAAATCTCAAACACTGGATCAGAGGGTGCTCTGAACTTCCCAGTAACCCAGCTGTGACCTCACTGCACGTTTCCCTTTGTGTCTAGCAACACATGAAAGCAGTCACAGTCTGCCTTCCAAAGACACTTCTCTTTTTTCACCCAAAACTACATGCACCTAATTACACACACACCCTTCACTCAAATTTCAATATGGCGACTCCTACACCAGCCTCGGAATCCACGACTGGGGAGGGGACCAAAAATGGACTGGTATCGACCCTAAGTGTCTTGAAACTTCCCTCAACTTTTTCTTCATTAACTTCTGCAGCATTCGAGGTCTTAGATCTAATTTTCAGTCTATAGAACACCACCTCTCCTCTACTAAACCTCGTCTTTTTTCCTCACCGAAAAACAGGTGTCTTAGGCAACTGACAGTAGCCTCTTTTCTGTTTCCTCCTGCTTTCTATGTCCTCATTTGTAATCCAAGTCTGTATGTTCCGTCTATGTGCACAACGACTTAACCCGCTTTCGTGCCCACGCTCTTGAATCTTCCGAATTTTCTGGCCATCTGGTTATGACTACAGAATCACTCTTAAACTAAATTTATCTGTGCTGTATATCTCTCGCCTCACTCCTCTGACTATAAGAAATTCTTTGAATACTTAACTTCCAAAGTGAAGCACATTCTGTTTCTCTTCCATTTTGCAGGGATCTCCATCCTTGGAGACTTCAATGTTCACCACCAGTTATGGCTTTCCTCTCCCTTCACTGACCACCCTGGTGTGCTAGCTTTTAACTTTGCTATCTTCCATGACCTAGGGCAATTGGAGCAACACCCTACTAGTATTCCTGACCATCTTGCAGATACGCTCAACATTTTACCTTTTCGTAACCTCTAATCTTTCTGCTTCTGCTGTCAGCCTCACTTCTCCGTTGAGCTCCTACGATCATAACCTCACATCTGTATCTTGTCCTATCGCTCCAATCCCTCCTTAGGTCCCCCCAAAGCAGAGGTGCCTCTGGTGTTTTGCCTTTGCTAATTGGGGGGACTTGAGGAGGTATTATTCTGATTTTCCTTGGAATGACTACTACTTCCAAGTCAGAGACCCGTCTCTGTGTGCTGAGTACTCGTACATAACAAGGAGGCGTACATTCCTCACTCTTTCTTTCGACCTAAACCTTCCAATCCTTGGTTTAACACAGCTTCTTCTTCTGCAATACATGATAGAGAGGTGTCCCACAAAAGGTACCTCTGTACTTGCACCTTGCCTAGTCAGACTCTTCCAACTCTGCCTATCAACTTTACATTCAGCTTGTTTCTAAAACGGGGACCGTTTTAGATCTTGGTTATCCTCTTTTAAGGATTTTGGTGAAACTTTTGCTGTTGCCTTGGACATATCAAAAGCTTTTGATAGAGTCTGGCACAAAGCTTAGATTTCGAAACTACCCTCCTATGGCTTCTATCCTTCTCTCTGTAACTTTATCTTTAGTTTCCTTTCTGAGCGTTCCTCAGAGTTCTTTCCTATCACCCACTCTCATCCTATTATTCATCAATGATCTTCTAAACCAAACTTCTTGCTATATCTACTACTACGCTGATAATACCACCCTGTACTTATCCACGTCCTTTCGTAGGCGTCCAACCTTTCAGGAAGTAAACAGTTCACGAAGGAAGCCACAGAACACCTGACTTTTGATTTCTCTAAGATTTCTGATCGGGGCAAAGCAAATTTTGTTCAATGCCACAAAAACTCAATTCCTCCATCTATCAACTTGACACGACCTTCTACATAGCTATCTTCTCTCCTTCAGTGACACTCAACTGTCCCCTTCTTCTACACTGAACACCCTCAGTCTGTTCTTTACTTATAATCTAAACTGGAAACTTCACATTTCATCTCTAGCTGAAACAGCTTCTATGAAGTTAGGTGTTGTGAGTCGTCTCCACCAGTTTTTCTCACCCCTACCACAACTGCCTTATCCGTCCATACATGGAGTGTGTTTCACATGTATGGGGGCATTCCACTCATATTACTCTTTTAGGGTGGAATCAGAAGCTTTCTTTCAACTCCTTTCCTCTAACTGTCTATCTGCAACCTCTCTCTCATCACCGCAGTGTTGCATCTCTTGCTATCTTCTACAGTTATTTTCATGCTATCTGCTCCTCTGATGTTGGTAACTGCATGCCTCCCCTCCTCCAGCGGCCTCGCTACACAAGACTCTTCTTTCCCTCACCCTTATTCTGTCCGCCTCTCTAATGCAAGAGTTAACCAGTATTCTATCATTCATTCCTTTTTCTGGTAAACTCTGGAACTTCTTGCCTGCTTCTTTATTTCCTCCTTCCTATGACTTGAACTCTCTCAAGAGGAAAATTTCAAGACGCTTATCCTTTGATGGCCGCTCTTGACTCTGGGGACCGGTCCCTTGGTGGGCCATTTTTTTTATTAGAAAATTTGTTGCCCTTGTCCAGTGCCTTCAACATAAAAAAAAAAAAACCCCTGCAATCTACACCCTTTTGTGCTCACACTGTGCCATCCCATTCGCATCTTAATGCTGCTGCCCACATCCTATCATCCTCACTTTGTCATCCTCCCCCTGCTATTCTCAACTTACCATCTTCGCCCTACTAATCCTACCCAGTCTCCTTACTTTGCCAATCTTACCCTTCCACTGTCACCTTACCAAATAAGCCTGCTGCCATCACCCTGCCTACATCATCTTACCACCCTAACCCTGTGAACCTTATGCTTGAACACTTTCATGTAGGAGGTTTCAAGACACTTTTCCTTTCATTCTAGTTAATCCTTGTGGCCTTTTTCTTTACGGACTGGCATCATCAGCATCTTCAGTGGGTATTTTTCTACCAATTAGTTTAGCTCTTGGCCAGTTCCCTGTTACATAAAAAAATGTTACAATCCTTGCCCTTGTCATCCTTACCCTGCCAACCTCATTCACTCTGCTACTTCCCTGCCATTTGGAGGTTCCCTGGTCGAGCAGAGCGAAGGTCAACAGAACCATTAGACAGTTATATCCCCGGAGCGTTATCGTCAGCTCCTCCATCAGCCTCGATGTCTTAATTAGAAACCACTCAGGATAATGGCTTGTTTGGGACCACGTCTTGTTATCAGAAGTTCGTATAGATTATCCTTAAGGGTTTGGCTTTAGTGAGGGTGAAACTCAATCGATCAAATGAGTATGTTGTTTTGGGACTGGGTTTATTGAAGGTTTTGGAGTGACAGTAGTAGTAGTGGTAGTAGTAGTTGTTGTTTTTGTAGTTGTAGTTGTTGTTGTTGTTGGTGGTGGTGGTGTTGTTATTGGTGTTGTTGCTGTTGTTATTGTTGTGGAAATATTTAATTTGTGATACTGATGTTTCATAATGCTGAACATATCCCATCAAGTCTAAAATCTAAGCTGGAACTCATCACTTATCAAAGCTTAAGTTATAATTAGAGACTCCGAGACGTAGAAACTGATCGTAAAACACGCGCTACATGATGAACCTGCCGATACTTTTTTTCTGACTTTAACATTTAAGAGTAAAATTCTTAAAATCAAAATAACTTCTCACGACTTACACTAAGCATGGAATTAAGAAGTTCATGGAAGTTATATGCTCTTAGAGACTGAGAAGTTTACTCGTATGTATTTTTATTTATCTTTTTATTTCAATTTAGGTTTCTTTCTTTTTTTCTTTGGTTTGTTTCGAGGAAGTATGACCAGAAGGTGCGGTTTGCCCTTCCCTCCTTCAGGAAAGTTTCAAGCCCTGCCCTCTGGTGAGTTTTCCATGAATCTCCACCGTAAACATGACCACCAACCCTTTTCCCCTTCCTTTCCCCATTGGTGCTTTCAGTCCCTTCTTTCCTTCCTTCCTCCTTTAAATTAATTTTTCCTTCCTTTTCTCTGCCCTTCCTTCTTTCCTTCCGTTCTTTCTTTCTTCTTTCTTCCTTGCCATGTATCCTTGTTTCTATCCCTCCTTTCCATTGCTCCTTTTTTCCTTCCTTCTTTCCTTCCTTCCTTTCATCATTCATTCCTTCCTCTCTCCTATATTTCTTTCCCTCTTTCTTTGTCCCTTCAGTTCTCTTTCACGATCCATCGAGACTGATCACTGTCGTCTAAATCCCTACCCGCATCTCTCTCTCTCTCTCTCTCGCTCTCTCTCTCTCTCTCTCTCTCTCTCTCTCTCTCTCTCTCTCTCTCTCTCTCTCTCTCTCTCTCTCTCTCTCTCTCTCTCTCTCTCTCTCTCTCATCATTCTCTCGTCGCCGGGTCTTCTCTTCTCGCCATCCTCTTCTCGCCCTCGCTAGCCAGTCGCCTCAATGAGATTCACCTTACCCTCGTTAGAAGCCTGATGTGTGCTCCTAACCTCCCCCAGCTCACTCCGGGAATTCCTGCAGCCAAGGTAGTGGATGCAGTTTGTTTTGGAGGGTTCGCTTGAAATGTGTGGAGTGATGGGGAGAGGGTTGTATGTTTTATTTGTTCTGTTTTGTATTTTCTTTTTTTTTTTTTTTGTTCCTTATTTTTTTTTTTTTTTATCTTCGTAGTGTTTGGATTCTTGCTGGTATTATTATGTTATGCTCTGTTTTTATTTTTTTTTGTGTTTTCACGTTTTTTTTTTCGTATGTGTTTTTCTTTTCTCTCGCTTTCTCTGTTTTAAGAGTCTAGTGTTATATAACTTTTGTTTTTCTTTGTGTTGGCGAAGGATGTAATTTGTATTCTGCTGCGCGCAAAGTTTTTTTCTACGTTTTTCTCGTCCATCTACTAATAACACAAGGTGGAAAAAATGCGGGAAGAAAAGGGAGGGAAGAAAACATCGTACCACCATCAACAGTATCAGGGAAAAGTGGAAGGAGAAAAGGAAAGAATAAGAAAGTGAAGAAAAGAGCCTGTTAGGAAAACATGAAGACTGACGGTAAGAAAAACGAAAGAGGGAAAGAAGAAGAAAAAGAAGACAAAGAAAAAGAAGAGTAACAGAAGCAACAACAACAAAAAACAACTACTACTAATATACTACAACTATACTACTACTACTACTACTACTACTACTACTACTACTACTACTCCAAACACCAACACGAACAACTACAACAGCAACAACATTACCAACAATTAGTCACAGCGACAAAGACAACCATGTCGGTAACAGCAGTAAAAAAAAAGACCCTTCAGCAACACAAAGGGAATAAGGATGCCTCTATCAATATCCTACAGATCGATGAGGCGGCAGCTCTCGCGTCCTGCCTGCTGTAGTGGAGTAGTAGTGGCTGGTGGGGAAACAGAGAATATTGTATAGGAAATTTCTACAGTTTTGAAATTGGCGATGACGTTGTTTTGATTGATGCTTTTTTGTTTCCCTTCTATTAGTGGAAGATTTGTTAGCCTTCTTGATATTAATTTTGTGTGTTTATAGTTTTATTATGACTGTTTTAGTTATGTTTGGTTTTTTATTCTTTATTTATTATGTATTATTACTTGTAGGAAAATAATTGCCACTACTACTACTACTACTACTACTACTACTACTACTACTACTACTACTACTACTACTACTACCACCACTAGGACAGCCGCGCCAGCCTCCCCTAACACATTCCCGTTCAACTCCTGAACCCTAGCTGCGCTCCAGGAAAGAGGTCCTTCAGGCTTGTGTTTCAGGAGGACTTTCGCGAACTCCCCCGGGGGCGCCATTTATTGGATGGTATTTCCTGCACACCCATGCCTTCAGTGACCCACCCTCCCTCCTCCCCCTGTCGCGCCTCTCACAGCAGGACAGTGATCGGGCGTGCGGGTCGATTCAGGATCTTTACGGGAAGAGTTACTAGAAGTGAAGGCACGGCTCCCCCTCCTCTCCCCCATGTCCATGACGCCCTCCATCTCCCACACAGTATCCTTCTCTATCTCCTTCCCCGACCCCTCCTCCAGCCACACCCTAATCTCCTGTCTATCAAAGGTATTTATTGGCTTATCAGAGAGAGAGAGAGAGAGAGAGAGAGAGAGAGAGAGAGAGAGAGAGAGAGAGAGAGAGAGAGAGAGAGAGAGAGAGAGAGAGGTGGGGAATCAGAAAGCCAGGTAGTATTTTCGTGTCGTATTATTAAACTAAGTTGAATGTCTTTGTGTAAAGTACCTTGGTAAAAATTCAGATCCACAGTACGAACGTAATTTAACCAGAGGCGCAATAGCAGTTATCCGTTGAGATTAATTTGCTGCAAATCTCCGGAATTTATATTGGCAGTTGGAAGAGGGAATGCAATATCCAAGGGCGATGATTAGTGTAGGGAGTACGCCGCTAGTGAACCTCCTCCTCCTCCTCCTCCTCCTCCTCCTCCTCCTCCTCCTCCTCCTCCTCCTCCTCCTCCTCCTCCTCCTCCTCCTCCTCCTCCTCCTGCTCCTCCTCCCCCTCCCTTCGCTGCATCTCTCTGGCTTTGGGTAGCGGCAGAGAAAATTGGAATCTCGTAAAGGCATTTGTGAGGCGGCTGGCTGGCGTGCACTGCCTCCCAGATAAAGTTCCTGCCCTCTTCCTGCCCTCCAGTCTTCTCATTCACGCTTCCTTTTTTACGAGCAGGGCTGGAAGAGGAAAAACAGTAAAGAAAGAAAGATCGCTCGCTAAATATCTGCAACACTCTTTTTTAATGAGAATGAGAGCAGGAGAGAAAAATACATGGCACTTAAATATGAGCAGAATTCGGCTGAAGAAAAAATGTTATTGGGAGTTTTAAAAAGAGTTATAATTGACTTTGAAACAAAACTCATAATCATAAACATAAAAAAAAGAGGTAGACGAGCTCCACAAAGACCTGGAGTTAATTCATATTGCCTAAGTTGTGTTGATACGTCCTCTGAGAACGTGCTGAAGTTGTAGAAGGGAAGATAAACAGACGGTGGAAGCTTATAAGTCGAATGTCTATATGAATTAACATACTGATGAGTTGTAGCATCACTCTATGTATGGAATAAACATGAGAGGCATAGAAAAGTCATGTGAAGGACCCCCGCATCAAGAGAACAAGTCAAGAGTTATTAGCAGGCTCAAAATATCTGTAAAAAATTAAAATTGTATCTGAAGATTACAAGAGAGGCAACAGAGCCGTGAACCGTGAGGGAATGAAGGCAATATGTCTAGGAAAAGATAAATGGCCAGTTATTCCATCCTGTTAAATGCTCGTTTGGCTGTATAAGTGGAGCCCCAACATTCTCTCTCTCTCTCTCTCTCTCTCTCTCTCTCTCTCTCTCTCTCTCTCTCTCTCTCTCTCTCTCTCTCTCTCTCTCTCTCTCTCTCTCGCTCTCTCTCTCTCCTCCAAACGCACAGAGAAGGGTGATGCATTGTTTAAAACCAGCATCAAGGTAGAAAAACTTGTAAAGAATGATGGACGCAAAATTTCAGTTAAACTAATTGAGCAAAAGTTAAGGAATGTCATAGCTGCGATTCAGTAACATAACGAAACAACGCAACACATTAAAACACGTGCACAAAACTGAAATACAAGCACCACAGTATTAAAAACAGTAAACGACTAACGATAAAGAAAAACAAATAAAAACTGGCCATTGTAAAGCAGCAGAGACTTAGAAAATATTAAGACACACCGTTTTCATTGGTCTCACTGTTTCACTTAATGTTTTGATGTATTTTATTATGTTAAATATTCTTCTGCAGAGTAAAATCGTGTTCCGCGTTACTCTGGCTCTCGTGTGAGAATCGGGGACTTAATTAGTGCATTAATAGTAATCCGAGTACATTAGTATGCTAATCAGATCAACATTGGAACATGTGTTATTAAGGCAGCCTGTAATTGCCCGTCAGCGTGGCAGGTAACAAGATAACACGCCGTCACCTGTCGGGAAGCTAATTAATTCCATGTCGCCCATCACACACACACACACACACACACACACACACACACACACACACACACACACACGTGGCAACTGACCTTTCTTCAGTGCAGCTCCGGAGGGAGAGAGAGAGAGAGAGAGAGAGAGAGAGAGAGAGAGAGAGAGAGAGAGAGAGAGAGAGAGAGAGAGAGAGAGAGAGAGAGAGAGTCCTGCCAAAACTCCTATAGTAAATCATGGCATAGAGATAATGGTATGCTTTAGGAGGCGAGGTAAGCGGGATAGCAGTGGAGGCTTAACTGGATGACGTAAGACTATAATGAATGAGAATATGTTGGAAGTGGGATCTGAAAGGAGGATATGATGTGCCTAACAAAAAATAAAGAAAAGGAGAAAGTTTGCGGAAGACAAGACTGCAGGACTGGGAAAGTTAAGGGAAGGATAAAAAGAAGGTGACTAGTTTGTGGTTGTTTACTTCGATTTACTTTGTTGTTGTTGTTGTTGTTGTTGTTGTTGTTGTTGTTGTTGTTGTTGTTGTTGTTGTTGTTGTTGTATTTGGTGGTGATGCTTCTGCTAGTAGGGGGGAATTATGTTGATGGTAGCTGTGGAGGTGTTGATCTTGATTGTGGTGATGCTGTTCGTAGTGATAGTGGTGGAATGGTGGTGCTGGTGCTGGTAATGTTGGTTATTGTGGTGTTATTAACTTTTTTCCAGTTCAATATGGGTGGTGGTGACAATGGTAGCAATAGTCGCGTGTGCTGTTATGGTGTTCTTAGTATTAATGACAGTGGTGAGAATATTTGATGTTGCTTGTTTTTGCAAAGAGGCTTATACTATTATTACCAAAATCACCACAACACAATATTTCACATCGTTTACCTATTGAATAAACTCGCGTATTTAACGTTCAAATCTCGCTGCCAATGAAAAAAAAAACGAAAAAGGAAAAACCAACAAAAAAAAAAGAAAAAAAGGAATCAGAGACAAGAGATAAGAAGCTGCATTAAAAAAAGAAAAAAAATGAAAACAATGGATGAGAGACAAGTAAGAATATTCCTCTCCACGGTAAAGAAAGAAACACGAGATACTGAGACTAATAAGCAAGACCTCGAAGGGAATCAGGAGTCATAAGAGAAAGAACTGAGAGAGACGGGGCCTGGAAATCTGAGCCACTTATTGAAGAAAGATGAGGAGGAACTGATCAGGAATGGCGGAAGAGATAAGGAGGTACTGATGCGAGGAAGGGAGGCAGGGAGTTACTGATGGGAAGGGAGAGAGGGAGGTTAGGAAGGTTCTCAGTGATGCAGATGAAAGGGAAAAGTGGATTTGGATGTGAAAGAGTCCTTGATGTGGTTGAGGGACATTTTGAAGTGGAAGAATGGTTGCGGTTAAGTAGTTTGTTTTTGTGGCCGGAGATGTGTAGGGATGTTTGGGATGTGGAGGTTGACTGAATGAAAAGTGTCGTAAGTGAAAGAGGAAAAAAGTTGGGCCGGGGAGGATGATGAAATAAGTGATGATGATGATGATGATGATGATGATGATGATGAGGAGGAGGAGGAGGAGGAGGAGGAGGAGGAGGAGGAGGACGATGACGACGACGGAGAAAAAGAAGAAAGGAGAAGGAAGAAATGACACAAGGAGAAGAAGCAAAACAAGAAAAAATATAACAAGGAGAAGAAGTTAAAGAAGAAGAAGAAGTAGAAGAAGAAGAAGAAGAGGAAGTAAAAGAAGAAGAAGAAGGAAGAAGAAGAAGAAGGAAGAAGAAGAAGAAGAAGAAGAAGAAGAAAAAGAAGACGAACTAAAAGAAGAACTAAAAGAAGTAGTAACAAAAAGAAAAAGAAAAAAAAGTAGACGCCGAAAAAAAACTACCACCACGAACACCACCAAAAACAACAAAGACAAAAAAAAAAAAAAAAAAAACACACAAAGGTTGAAGTCTCCTAGAGGTTACGGGACTTGAAGAGAAGAAGAAGAAGAAAAAAAAACTTCAAGGCCAGAAAAGTTTACAGAATATTCCCCAAAAAGTTATATACAAAAGATTGGAAAAAGGTTCCCTCCAAGAGTCAAATAGATACGTCGTCGTTTTTCAGAGTCCGTGTCACTGGAGGACCATACAGGGAGAGTTGTGGGGCAGCGGTGGAGTCAGTGTGTGGAGGCCTGTGGGAGATGCACGAGGCGGAGGCAGAGTCGCTGGGTCGCATAAGAGGCGCTGGTTAGTCATGCGCGAAATTTATGGAGCTGTAGGGCTGTCTATTTCAGGGATTTTTCTTTACTCTCTCTCTCTCTCTCTCTCTCTCTCTCTCTCTCTCTCTCTCTCTCTCTCTCTCTCTCTCTCTCTCTCTCTCTCTCTCTCTCTCTCTCTCTCTCTCTCTCTCTCTCTCTCTCTCTCTCTCTCTCTCTCTACACCATACACTCTCCTATTCCCCTCCCTCCCTCACTCTTCCTCGCTCCAGCCTTGCTATAGTGAGACCATTTTATTCCTCACTCACACGCTCACGTTTACAACACCTGCTTTGTTAATTAAATTCCGTGTGGGTGGGGCAGGCAGAGGTGCATATGTCTGGAATGACTCGGCACGGAATGCAGGCAGGTAACGAGTGTCTATGGGGGACGCTACATTAACCTGACGAGACGACCCCAAGTGTTTTGGTTACCTTTTTTCTGTTATTGTTATTGTCTGTATGGTTTGGAAAAGAAGGGAAAGGAAGAGGAGGAGGAGAAAGGATAGAAATGAAGGTACAGTTGGTATTCCTCAGTTCTTAATTTTGTAACCACAGAAAGGAAGAGGAGGAGGAGGAAAAATGAGGTTACAGTTGGTATTCCTAAGTTCTTAATTTTGTAACCATAGATATGTTTTTTTTTCTTTATTTTGTGATTTCGTAAAATTTTCGTTTTCTTTTCTATACCTGTTGTAAGAATGAAAGGTATTTCTATCCTGTCCTGCGTACTCCCATTTCAGTTCATTCCTTTTACTTCTTCTATTCCTCGTATTCTTTTTCATCTTCTTTTATAACCTCCATATCATATACATCCTGCTATAATCTTCCTTCCCTTCTTTCGCATTCCACCTCTCACATTCTCTCTCCTTTCTTTCTCTTATCCCCTCCCCCTCGCATCACACCCACAAAAAAGTTTACAAAATTTTTATAGTGGCACCTTAAAACTCTACAGTAAACGTCGCACAGTATCCCAGAAACTTGTAAACTGCTCCTATATTTTTTTTTCAATAATACTTGTTTTTTTTTCTCAGTATCTCATAGGCATCTGTTTCTTGTTTTAAGTTCTTCTGTTCCTTTGTCATTTTCCGTTTTGTGGTATTTTTTACTCTCTCTCTCTCTCTCTCTCTCTCTCTCTCTCTCTCTCTCTCTCTCTCTCTCTCTCTCTCTCTCTCTCTCTCTCTCTCTCTCTCTCTCTCTCTCTCTCTCTCTCTCTCTCTCTCTCTCTCATATTCTCTTTGGTCTGCATATAGTTCTGTCTCTAGTTACAAATATTAATCTTAGTTTTTCTACTCCAGTTATATCCATCCCAAGTCTTTCAATTTCTCATATTACACATCACATAAAAATAGTCTCCTGGCTTTTAGAACTCAGAGAACGGGGAACGGGAGACTTTCATTTACCTGCCTTTATTGAGAGACCGGTGTGTGAGAGAGAAAAGAGGAGTTGTCTTTTGTGGTGTGACTTGCTTCCCTCGGTACAAGAAAACGGTTACTCTCACATTGTCCACCGCTTTAAGATAAGAGGTCGGAGATGAACTGGGGATAAAAGTCTTCGCTACGCCTTCACCTTCAGACCCTGCAAGAACCAGTCCAAACTTTTAAGAGAGCAGCGGAGCGTGAAAGTGGAAGCAATTGCTCTGTCGCTTCTTAAACTTCGACTTTCTGAGAGACTGAGAGAGAAACAAAAGTAAAACACAGCAGTGTCTAACAGAACCAAGACACCTCATTTTTGGGAAAGGGACAGAGAGAGAGAGAGAGAGAGAGAGAGAGAGAGAGAGAGAGAGAGAGAGAGAGAGAGAGAGAGAGAGAGAGAGAGAGAGAGAGAGAGAGAGAGAGAGAAACATACCATTGTCTAACAGAACCGAGGAGCGTCACGTACTCCCACCTGGCTGCCTTCCAATAGAATCCCACCTGGTGCCCGCTTTGTGTGAGCGTGTATTCCATTGTGTAGATTTTGGCAGCGTCCTCCTCATTCCTCCTATCTGGTTGACTTTGAGGTTCTGGGTTCGTGCATGTGCTTATCTTCCTTCCCAGTCTCTCTCTCTCTCTCTCTCTCTCTCTCTCTCTCTCTCTCTCTCTCTCTCTCTCTCTCTCTCTCTCTCTCTCTCTCTCTCTCTCTCTCTCTCTCTCTCTCTCTCTCTCTCTCTCTCTCTCTCTCTCTCTCTCTCTCTCTCAGGAATATTAAGGTGAACAGATAAAGTCCAGCCAGAAAGAAACGGGGAAAGGAAGAAAAAAAAAGAACATCCCGGAAAAAGTGAATGTGACAGGGCATGAGAGAGAGAGAGAGAGAGAGAGAGAGAGAGAGAGAGAGAGAGGAGAGGAGAGGAGAGGAGAGGAGAGGAGAGGAGAGGAGAGGAGAGGAGAGAGGAGAGGAGAGAAAGAACGTGCCTACTGTATAAGTTTGTACAGACTCCCCTCGCAGTCACTGGCTCAGAAGTGTCACCCATCTAATATTACCGTTTTCTTACTCACCGTCATAGAAAATCTGGCGAAGGCAAACAATAGTATTTCTATCTTCGGCTCTTCACCTTGTAATACTATATGCGAATACAAGAGCTAGATTTACTTACTTATTTCCTTGCTTACTCATTTACTTATTCATTACTTTCTTTTCATAACTTTGGTTTGATGAAAGGGTAGATTTTTATTTTTTTTTTCGTGAGATATTTATGTTAACTATTTAACTCATTGGTTTTATTTTTGTGTTTTTCCTTTTGCGATTTCGTAAATTAACACACGCGATCGATTGTCTTATATATAGAACATTTACTACTACTACTACTACTACTACTACTACTACTACTACTACTACTACTACTACTACTACTACTACTAAAGATGCAAGTATTCTGTCCCGGCTCAGAGAAAAAATATGATATAACTCTAAGGTACTTCACATTTGTGTTTCATTATCCATCTTTTTCATTCTTTTCATCTATTTATTTATTTATTATTATTTTCTTTTTTTAGGTGGGAAATATTGTCTATCCTCTCAGTGTGTGAAATGTTGAGGTGCGCAGCTTTGCGAAATACTCAGAACCAGAAGCCATGCACATCTGGAGCGGTTCTATCAGGATCAGTAAAAGGCCATGATATTTTTTTCGAAGCTTATCGCCAAGAGATAATGGCATGTCATCCCGAGGCTCCTCATTCGGCGGACGAGCTTGAAATTTGCACGTTCTCTCTCTCTCTCTCTCTCTCTCTCTCTCTCTCTCTCTCTCTCTCTCTCTCTCTCTCTCTCTCTCTCTCTCTCTCTCTCTCTCTCTCTCTCTCTCTCTCTCTCTCTCTCTCTCTCTCTCTCTTCTTACATTTATTTATATGTAATTGTTCTGCCTAATATGATGCACAATAAATTACAAACTTTACTGAGAAAAAAACGTTTAAAAACCAAATATTGTTTAAAATATCAGCCTTTACCTTTATTACGTTGAAAAAAAAAACAAAAAAAAATCAGACTTGTCAATTACAGACTAGTACTCAAAATACTCCTTTATTTCATGAGTGTTATTCCTTTCCAGGTAAGGTTGGCCTGTCTGGTGCACCTGACGAGATGGCAAGCAAGGGGTCAAGTGGTGGTGAGTAGCAGGCTGTATTTACTTGACTCTTCACTCCGATCGACTCATTTTGCTCGCTTCACGGTGGCCTCGTTCATCCCGCAGTGTGTGTGTGTGTGTGTGTGTGTGTGTGTGTGTGTGTGTGTGTGTGTGTGTGTGTGTGTGTGTGTGTGTGTGTGTGTACGCGCTGCACTGTACTGTACTGGCGAGGCAACAGGTGTGTGACCGGGTGAGCAGTATCGACCTGTAAGAGGAGGAGAAAGAAGAGGAAGAAGAGGAGCCGGAAGAGGAAGAGGAGAGGGTGGCGATGTTTGTGGTAAGATAAGGAGAAATGGGAGAAAAAGGGAACAAGAAGGATCTGTGCCTTGATTGGAGGACTGAAATGAAGGGGAAAGGAAGGGAAACGGAAATTAAGCGAGGGGAAGCCGTGGGGGAAACAGCGGCAGTGAGGAGAGTAGGTGGAGGGAGCCAGAGGAATGGTCACGGCAGGGAGGTTGTCATACCGCCTTGACTCCGCCCACTCTGCCGCAGTCTGCCATCTGGCCCGCACGTTTTCTTTCTAACTTATATTATTTCTCTTATATTGTCTTTCTTATTCTCTACCGCATTTCCTTTAATGAGAAAAAATGAAAGAAATGAAGAAATGAAGGTCTAGGCGCGCGAGTATGTGTGTGTGTGTGTGTGTTTGTAAGTAGGTCGGTAAGTCAATAGGTTAGGAACAACACAGCTACTCTTAACATCAATCACAACCTCCTTCATTTCTCTCCTTTCTCGCACTTCCTTCAAACTTTACCCTCCGTTCCTCATATTCTCACCCTCCGTTCCTCCCGTTCTCTCCCTATCGACTTATTCCTCCTTCCTCGTCTCCCATGACACTGCCCTTCCTTCATCATTCATTCCTTTGGCCATTCTACCCTTTCATCGCCCGCCTCACCACAGGCTTCCAACACCCACTGCACCTCCTTGTCTCCTCTCGTGGTCCCTTTTGTCTTGGTGAACCTTGAGTGATATGCTTGTATTGAACCTCGCTTCGAATTTGTTTCAGGGCGAAGGGAGAGAGAGAGAGAGAGAGAGAGAGAGAGAGAGAGAGAGAGAGAGAGAGAGAGAGAGAGAGAGAGAGAGAGAGAGAGAGAGAGAATGAGTATGTCCGTTTGTGTGCCTTTGTCTCTCTCTCTCTCTCTCTCTCTCTCTCTCTCTCTCTCTCTCTCTCTCTCTCTCTCTCTCTCTCTCTCTCTCTCTCTCTCTCTCTCTCTCTCTCTCTCTCTGTGAAATTCGATAGTCGAGAAAATGTCACTGAAACTTTTGTCTCCATATTGTCAGAAGAAAGACGATGATGATCCAAAGTAAGTCTATAGACATCAAATGCTGCAGATCGGTGAAGTGAATGCAAGAAAACGTTTGAAAGGAATACGCCGTAGGGAAGGATAAAGAAAATGTGAAATGATGCAAAAGATAACGATGAATAATTTAGATAGCCGTGCCGTGGTGAAGGATAATATATATATATATATATATATATATATATATATATATATATATATATATATATATATATATATATATATATATATATATATAATGAAACAAAACTTTATGATGGAGGAATGAACGTAGCTAGAGATGTGAGGCATGATGAGGAAAAGATTTACTCGGAGTGATGAATAAAGTAAACACAAAAGTCTTAACTGTTCTACTGATGGATAACTTTAATTTCGCTTTATACGTCCGGTTCCCCTAATCGCCTCCCAACGAAGGACTTTAGTTTAGGCATTTGGGAACCGTTACCCTGAGTGGATGCCCTTCCTAACCTCGGGCACTCGCCAGGATTCGAACTCGTGATCCTGAGAACCCTTAATGACGTTTAAAGAATATAAAAGTAGCTGGAATATATAACGGAAGGTAACAGTAATGAGTTACGATAAAAAGAAGCTTACAGTTAGAGTGAATTCAAGAGATGGACTAAACGAATGATTACAGATAGAATTTTTTTCGTTTTATGGTTAATAGATAAAACAAAAAAAGAGGAATGTGAAGGACAGTGACGTGAGGTATAAAATAAGAAAAAAAAAACACTCGTACTGTGAATAAATACAGAATTCTTATAAATAAAGAAATGTCATACTAACGGATAAAGAATGTAAAAATAGAAGAAAATAAGTAACGGAGGTAAGAAAGCAACGAGTTATGATATAAGAAAAGTTTAATCAGTGTGAAAGCAACAGACAGACTAAAGAAAGAATTACTAATGGACTTCGATGCATTTTACGAGTAGTACATGAAAAGAGGGAATGTACAAGAAACGAAGACGAGTATAGGTGAGAACACGTGTCAGCCAGCACAACGCATCCTCGCAGGGTACGACACTAATAAAGGTAAAGTAAAGGAGCGTAAGATAATCTGACCTTTGCTGCCGCGTTATTCTTCTTCTCCTCCGCCTTTGAGAATATTTTTAGAGGTGGTGGTGGTGGTGTCTTGCTTTTTGCTCTCTCCTGTCCTTCTTATATCCCACCTTCTCTTTCTGGTCTTTTCTCTCTCCTCCTCATTCACATTTTTCGTACTTCTTCCTCGTCTTTGTCTACCTTTTCCTCCTCCTCCTTTTCCTCCTCCTCCTCCTCCTCCTCCTCCTCCTCCTTCTGGTCCCGTCTCTTCTTTACTATTCTACGTCTCTCACTTTAGATAAGATAGTGTAGTTTATCACAGGGAGCCTCGAAAGGATCACCATTTGAAGGCTGTCTGTTTTCCTTTGTGTATTTTGTCCTCCTCCTCCTCCTCCTCCTCCTCCTCCTCCTCCTCCTCCTCCTCCTCCGCCTGCACTACAACGCAGTGTTTTATCGTCAACCCACAAGAATCAGGATAAGCCGCCTAGCATATTTAATCCATAATTGCCTTTTAGCGAGATAGGGAGCTGTATAGGGAAGCGCGAAGAAGGAAGGCAGAGAGAGGGAGGGATGTTGGGAAAGCCTTAAAACAAACACGGGGACGGGAAAGAGAAAGATAACAGGCCCCAGGGGTTAGGAAATGAGGGAAAGACTACTGAGTAATCTAGGAAAGTGAGACAGTCGGGGAATAAGGGAGGAAGGAAGGAAGGAAAGGAGGGAGGATGGAGGAATTTATGTATAGTCAGTTGTTTTCCGGCTGAGTGTAAAGAAGAAAATTGTACGCTGATAGGGAAGGAGGAACGACATTGTGGCAGTAGCAGTAGTAATAGTAGTAGTAATAGTAGTAGTAGTAGTAGTAGTAGTAAATGTTATTTTCTTGAAGCATGTGTTTGTGAATTAAGGATGGGCATTAGATAACTTTCTTGAACTGATGACGAATGAAAGGAGAAATCTACTAGGAGAGAAGTACTAAATGAAGACATTGCGAACGGAAATATTGGTATGGGAAACAGAAAGGAGAATACGAGGGAACGAAAATGTAAGAACATAAGGAAATATAGAAGTATGATAAGAAAAAATAAGAAACTGAAAAAAGAATATGAAAAGAATGAATGAATGGAGGAAGCATTAAATAAAGAAAATAATACAAAGCAGTGACGCTAAAAGAAGACTAAGTAAAAAGAAAAAAAATAGAATAAGTGAGAAAAAAAGACGAAGGAAAAGGAAATTAAGAAAGACGATATGACGCAAAAAAAAAGCTTACAAAAAAAACAAAAAAAGGGAACTAGCTTTTGTAATGAAGGAGAGAGTAATAAATGAAGGGAAGGGAAAGGATGGAAGGAAAGGGAAGGAGGGAATTAATTGGACAAGTGTGACACACCGTGCATGTACTGGAAGCAGAAAGACAAGGGGAGAAACATGGAGGAAAGGGGGAAGAAAGGAGAGAAGACTGGGGAGTAAAAGTGGAGGTAACGTGTGGAAGGAACATAGAGAAAAAGGGAGAATACTGGAGGAGGGAATGATGGAAGGAGAGGAAAGGTGAGGAGGGAAGATGTGGTGAGCCGTAAATTCCCTCCGTATCTCCATTGACCGCGAGGCTTTGCACAGAGAGAGAGAGAGAGAGAGAGAGAGAGAGAGAGAGAGAGAGAGAGAGAGAGAGAGAGAGAGAGAGAGAGAGAGAGAGAGAGAGAGAGAGAGAGAGAGAGAGAGAGAGAGAGGGGAGGGAGGAGGGTTGCTGGAGCATGGCGGAAGCGGCACCATGCTGAGGGTGAATGTAATGGAGCAAGGGAATAGGTATTTTCTCTCTCTCTCTCTCTCTCTCTCTCTCTCTCTCTCTCTCTCTCTCTCTCTCTCTCTCTCTCTCTCTCTCTCTCTCTCTCGCGTTTCTTTAATTCACAGTATGCAAAAAAAAAAATGTTCCTTTATATACTGAGGTCAGAACCTTTTACATACAATTTTAATGGACTTGTGAGCTTTAATTCATCCAGTAAATGATCTGCAATTATTCTCGTTGAATAATCACCGCTGGCCACATGTGAATGAATGAAGGCTGATGCTGTTGTTTATTTTCCATGATGTGCAAAGCGATTAAGGGTGGAAAATTACTGAGTGAAATTAAATAAACAGTCAGTGTGGTTTTAGTGTCGAATTTTTTCAAAGAGCGTAGTCGAATCTTAATTACCATTCAGTGAGTGTGTGTGTGTGTGTGTGTGTGTGTGTGTGTGTGTGTGTGTGTGTTGAATAAGTTGAAAGAGAGTGAAGGCTGAATTTGTTCTCGTATTGGGTACATGGCGTGGATCGCAGTTATAATTAGGTGTATAGGGATTACCATTTAGTACACTGGTTAGTATTTACATATTAAATGATACGAATAAGCATGCCTACATTCTGTGGTCAATGAACTCTGTGTGTGTGTGTGTGTGTGTGTGTGTGTGTGTGTGTGTGTTTGTGGAAGTCTCCTGAAACAATAGTAGATAGTGGTTAGTGGAAACATGATCTTTATTATGAGAGAGAGAGAGAGAGAGAGAGAGAGAGAGAGAGAGAGAGAGAGAGAGAGAGAGAGAGAGAGAGAGAGAGAGAGATATGGGAGGAATAATTTGCATAAATCTGCATAGAACAGGGACTATTAAGCGTGTTGGAGCCGTTATATCTCATCCTAATTAGCTTGCACGTGGCTCTCCGTGTGTAGGGCATAGCTGGGTGTGGCAGGCAGATCCTCAGGTTATGTCTGACTGTGCGCTTGTGTTGTGTTACCTGTGGGTCCCTTTGTTTTATTTAGATTACTTTTGTCTTGTATCAGTTCCAAGGAAGAGGAAACATGGGTAGCAATTGTAAAGATAATGAAGTGTGAGGGGAAGATTGATAGATGGTTGGAGGGATAAATGGATAGATAGATGGATAGATAGATAGATGGATCAACAGGGAAATAGAGAGAAGGGTAGATAGATAAATATATAGCAGAGAGAGAGAGAGAGAGAGAGAGAGAGAGAGAGAGAGAGAGAGAGAGAGAGAGAGAGAGAGAGAGAGAGAGAGAGAGAGAGAGAGAGAGAGAGGGAGAGAGAGAGAGTTAACTCGTTTGCCTACTGTCACTTCCGTACCCATTGAAAAAAAACCTTTCGATTTCCAAGCTCGACTAACCTTAGATCCGTTTTTTTCCACCTGCTTGAACCTCCGATCCTAATTTTCTTCGACTGTTCCACCTCCTCCTCCTCCTCCTCCTCTTCCTAGTCAGGTCTGCTACG
>NC_087157.1:7130000-7150000 GCF_035594125.1 Scylla paramamosain | reverse complement strand
CTAAGACTCCTGGAATGGGGCGAAGGATTGTTCTTGTTCCGTTGAGGACGCCACTCTTCTTCATTGTCACTGACAACAATTGTAGCAGCAGCCACACCACCGCCACTAATAAAAGTAAGAAGAAAAAAGCTGCATAAACAACGACACTAGCGGCAACTACATAAAAAAATAATAACAAAACGGAAATTTGTACTATTAGCTGTCTTCATCATCACCATGCTCCACTCCAAACCATCATCAGTGTTGGAACAGAGTGCTTCATATCGGATTGACTCGTAAAGAAAGTAAAATCTCCCTCATTTCTTTTCTATTTGCCTTTCTTTTGACAGCTAACCTGCTGAAACTGACTGACAGGGGTTAATCAGGCTCACTTCCTCATTTTCTTCCACAGAGGGGAACTGCACTCCGCTCACCCTGTGCCATCAATGCGCATGGAATGTAAAGACATCAGACATCATTTGGCAAATATTCCGAAGTGTTACGTTACTGTTATTATCCGCGAGAGGCTATACTGGTGTTGACGATTGTCCAATACGTCACTTGGAAGCGTTTTGCAAGGACATGTTGAAGTAATATCACACAGGATGACGCGAATGTGAAGTGAGTGTCAGGGGAATAGTAACTTTGAACATCTTCGGCAGGCAGTTTCTTTTTGCTATTGCTGTTCTTCCAAGATCCCTACGAGGCTCAGTTGAGGCGCTGCGTCACCCTGGCTTAACTTCTTCCCGGACTTCACTTCCTCCTGCACGTCTCTCCTCTCCATTTTCTTCCTTACTCTCTTGTCTTGCTAGTCACCACTCACCGGGCGTTCATAATGGCATTTAATGGACGCTTCGCACAGAGGATGAAGGCACGCGTCTTTTAAAATTCCTTATTCTCGAGGATATCAATTAGCTCCTTCAGACGTCACCAGCATCGACGTAACCTTCACATTATAAACATTCGAGTATATTTTCTCTCGTAATGATTAAATTGAAAATATGTCGCCGTCTTGATATACCGTGTCGCCTAATTAGTAGCCCGCCGCCGGCATTCCTTTGTCTAAGGGTCTGAACGCTGGCTTCCCTGGAGCATTAGAGACCCCTGAATTCCGGATCCAATTTCCCTTTGCCGGGATACTCAGCTTCCCTCGCAGCCGTGTCGCAGCTGAACGATTCCTCCCTTTGTGCCTCGTGCCTGCCTTCTCCTCAGCATCACTCAGCCTGACTACAGAGGAGGCAGCCCCGTACATGTCACGCCGTTACTGGATCCCCCTACATCTCTGCTGCCTGGGATGTGGAAACCCATGCAAGGTGACACGGGGAGTAGAGTGAGGGTGAAGCTGCGAGACTTATCGGGAAGTTTATGGATTTTTTTTTCTTTTTGTTAATTTGGTCAACTTCTTTGTGTGTTTTTAGTTTTTGTTTGTTAGAAATCATCACCATCACGATAGCGACGCAGTGGACGGAAAACGCTCTCTCTCTCTCTCTCTCTCTCTCTCTCTCTCTCTCTCTCTCTCTCTCTCTCTCTCTCTCTCTCTCTCTCTCTCTCTCTCTTTTCCATTCCAGCATTTTAATTTAAATGTGAACAAAAGGAGAAATTAAATAAATCGCGGGCATTGCGGCGCTTACACGTATCACTCATTTCAATTGATGTTTATTCGCTCTCAATACATGTCTCTCTCGTTTGTTATCCGATAGAATTTTTATTAAATTAAACTTACAAATATATTAACGTTAGTCAGGAAATGTATGCTGGCGTGTTCCTTTTAATTACAAGATTGATACCAGTGGAGCCATCCAAACGTGTCTGTAGAGTGAAAGAAAGAAAAGTTTCTCTCGTGGCGCCCAAGAAAATGAAAAATTGAGGAACCTTGATGGAAATTAATGATCTCACCAGATAACTTCGAGGCCTTTTTAGATAAACGGTGGGAATCAAGACAAATTAGACCCATTGTGAGGCAGTATCATCAATTGGATAAAGAAAGTAAGCGATTATGTTATGAGTAATTTGAACAGTGTGTGTGTGAGCAGTGACGTGAATATAACATCGGGAAAGAGAACGTGCAATGCTAACAGATTTAACCTTGGTGAAGATGTTACACGGAGGCGTTGATGAAGAGATTAAAGAGAGTGATTCCAGACTTCAAAGAAGAGATAAAGAGATGAAAAACATTGATCCAGATGGTGATGACGTAGCTAAAGAGATTGATGGGAACTGAAAGCTGGTGAATGAAATATATCACATCTGACGCCAATTTGAACAACTCAGTGACTTCCGCTCGTTGCCAGGAGAAAAAAAAAAAAAAATGCATTGTTGGTGAGTCAGAACGATGACATTTTATGGACGGAGAAACCTGAAAATACACTCATGCCCTTTGTTAGAATAAATGAGAAAGATTAGTGTGTCAATAAGTCACTGTATTTTGTGTAAAAGGGAAGAATAATGAGTGAGTAAGTGCCAGTTCCCTTGATGTACAAAACTTGAAACGAGTTAGGAATAAATATAAGAAAAAAGTAAAAACAACAATGATAACAATAAAAACTTTGACCTATAAAAGTCAAAGAAATCCACATTGACATTTAGAGAAATTTATCTCGGTATCTGATCACAAGAAGCCTCGGCAAACATTATGAAAAGCAAGATTAATTCTCTAGAGTAACTTACCTTCCAAACACTTTAGATTCTGGTGGTGTTAAAGGTCACGCCGCTGTCGCATTTTGATCCAGAATACCCGGATGTGGGAGGCACTAAAACTAGACAAAAAATTACTTGAAAATAGTAAGGAGAGATACTGAAACCTTGTGAAGATACAGTATTCTCTTTTTTTTTTTCAGGAGATAAATTACACAACAACGAGTGAGAGGTTCCAGTACTCAGAACCAGGAACTTTGAAGGGTTGAGGAGCAGGAGCGCTAAATCTTTTTGTCCTGGTGTCAAGAAACGCGGTTATTTATAGACGAGGTGCTCTTTATCTACGTGGAGGGAAGAAAAAGGGAGTTGATGGGAAGGGAAAGTTCACAATATCTAATCATTTTTATATATAGGTGAGAGAGAGAGAGAGAGAGAGAGAGAGAGAGAGAGAGAGAGAGAGAGAGAGAGAGAGAGAGAGAGAGAGAGAGAATGATGTTGTTATTCCCTCAAGATAATGTTCTAAGTTAGCGTAATTACGGTTAGAATTAAGAGCAGGACCAGGTGTGTGAGAGGCTAAGTGGCGGCCACCCAGTACTGCAGGACGGGAGAAATAAATGCAATTAACTTCACCTAACCGTCTGTTGCATATTTCCAGCAATTCCCCCGCCACATGTATCACTTAAAAGCGAACAGGCTTTAATTGGTGGTTGCTAGAATTTTAGGTGCGGTACATGTGTCAGGGGACTTTTCACTCGCCAACAGTACTCACTACTCTTGCCGCAGGAAATTAAATGTCCTCTATTTTTCATAACCTTCCAGTGCTCCCTGGAATCACCTCATCACTGCATCGCTATGTTGGCAGCCGAACAGCGAAAAGAAGAAGAGATAATGTTAGAATTACTACAATAGATAAATTAGAGGGACAGTGTGTAGTGGAAAGAGGGAAAAAAGTAAATAGGAGGATGTTTATATAATACGTAATGGGATAAATGTTCTTTATATATATATATATATATATATATATATATATATATATATATATATATATATATATATATATATATATATATATATATATATATATATATATATATATATATATATATATATATATATATATATATATATATATATATATATATATATATATATTTACAGCACTGGTAGGCAAGTCTGCTTTTGGAGTCCTGGAATGTAGGCCCACGTTGTAAGATTAAAGGACACGCTTACAAATACTCATGCCACTTGCCCTCAGGACCCGCAGACGCACTTGCGCTCGAAGCATGTTGGTAATCTTCAGCCAACCGAAGGCTTCCTGAAAATTCAATGAGATCACTCGGTCGCCGCCTCCAGGCTGCTGTTGTGTAGACACGGCCAGGCCACACAAACAGAAGCCTTCCCTTAGCGCGTCGTTCAACAAAGGAGGATCAATGTGGGGAAAATGAAAAAAAGGAACTGTTGAGACCACCCGCATCGTTTGTATTGGAAAGGGCGTCACATGAAAGTGTTTTTTTTTTCATCTGGGTACAAATAGATGTAGTAGACTTTATGTGATTTGTAGGGGCCCGTGTGCAGAAATGTTGTGTTAAGTGCGTTGGAGGTAGACGGCACCGGCGAGACTATGTAGTAGTAGTAGTAGTAGTAGCAGTAGTAGTAGTAGTAATAACAACAGCAGCAACAGGAACAATAGTAGTAGTGGTAGTATGAGGGATGATGAAAGTAATAGTAGTGGTGCTGGTGAGGACCGTGATGATGGCAGTAGAGACAGCCATGACAGTAGAAGGGACGGCGGTGATGGAACACAATAAAGCTCCTGTGAGAACTATTGTGCCACGACGGGAAGCACGTTTCAAGTATTCACAGCTTGACATTCACGTCGCGGTGCGGTTCTTACCATGGGCAGCTTATCTTCATCCTTAATAGACATCAATTCAGCTTTGAAAGTTAAGAGAACTCCGAGGAAACGTTTTGCTCAGTCTCCTTAGTCCTCATGTTAGTCAGGTCACGATAAGGTCAGCTGTACTTATGAATCTTATTAGGTTAGGCTACCTCGAAGTAGGTTGATCGATACTTGCATAAATAGACAGATGCTTAGAGATAAATGGGTGATATAACCTAACTTAACCTACCTCATGTGTAGTTGAAGTGACTGGTCTTTCTTTGATATGAGTAATATTAGCGCCACAAAGACTGGATGAGAGTTCATGACGAGAGGATGCAAGAGATAGATCCACCAGGCAAGAGGAAAAGAGGAAGACCAAAGAGAAGGATTACCGGTGCATTGAAGGGAGACATGCGGATGATAGATGTAACGGAAAAACGTTAAAGACTGAGTAAGGTGGAGTCAGGTGACCCGCTGCTGCGACCCCTTATGGGAAGTACAAAAAAGAAAAAGATAACAGAGACATTGAAACTAACGACAAACTTTCGACAAAATTCGCCCAATTGTTCCTTATTAAGCTCCTCTATCTATCTATTTATTTATGCACTTATTTATGTATACACTTCAGTATTCATCAATTTATTTTTCATGTATTTATTTTATTACATAACTATTGTCACTTAAAAGGGATCCCACGGTTGATCCTCGCTTGATTGGTGCAGTGCAAGGTGTCAGTGTTTGGTTCACGAGTGCTTGTCAGTTTTGTTCATTCATCAGTCAAAAAATAATAATCCGCAACTATTTCTTTTGTCTGACCTAACTCTTTTTTACTCTCGTGATTGTCTTTTATTAACCTTCAGGTCACTGTAAAAATTGTTTGCATGGACACTCAGGCAAAAGGTGAGAAAAGTGGTTTTATTCTGTTTTTTTTTTTTTGGGGGGGGGCTGGAAAACTAATTAACAGGCTATATAAAAGAAAAAAAAATCTCAGTTTGCAGGTGATTAAGGGAAACGAAGTCTAGCAGTGAAAATGTTAATAAACAACGAAATACTATTCTTTATTATTTAGTTTTCGGAATCGCATATCTTTTATTGGGGCGAAAAGTTATGGAGATACGCTGCTGAAAAGAAAAGATAGAAACGCATGTCAACTCCAAATATATACAGACAGGAATATTCCTTTATAGATGACTTCATGAGTGTTATTCCATTCCAGGTAAGGTTGCCGGCCTGGCGCACCTGACGAGATGACAAGCAGGAAGTCGAGTGGCGGTGAGTAACTGGACTGTATATACTCGATCCTTCACTCCGATCAACTTATTTTGCGCGCTTTACGGTGGCCTCGTTCATACAGGCCATACCCTGCCGTGAAGTGTGTCTGTGAGAGAGAGAGAGAGAGAGAGAGAGAGAGAGAGAGAGAGAGAGAGAGAGAGAGAGAGAGAGAGAGAGAGAGAGAGAGAGAGAGAGAGTGCAAAAGTAAAACTATATATATATATATATATATATATATATATATATATATATATATATATATATATATATATATATATATATATATATATATATAGATATAGATATAGATAGATAGATAGATAGATATATCGTCTAAACAGAGGTGCAGGTCAATGAAAAGCTTAAAATCTGCGTTTCCTGCTCATAGTTCATGGTTAAAAAATCATGCCATGCTAATTTCCTGAATTGCTATTGAAAGGTGACTGTTCAGCGACTTGACAGTGGCCTCTTCACCCTATACGCTCTATTTTCTGCACCCCATTCATTCCATTGAGTACTTCGTTTCGTCATCGCTAGGTAGTCAATTGATGTTGATTATGATTATATTGAAGAAACCATTCCTAGTGACGTCACGAAATAATGTAAGTTGAAGACACAAATTGGGACATAAATGCGTGAAAGCCATGACAATCACACCCGGCAGGGGCTGTGCGAGGATTAGGCATGGCAGTGATTGGGTGCAGGGACTGGTACTTCCAGACGCCCATGATGTGTGTGTTGAGATGATGCAGGATGTGTCTTTGCAAGGTGAAATTTCCGGAGAAAAGTAAATTTACCTTTCTCACTTTTATTTATTTTCTTTTCCATTTACACATTGTTCTGTGTTGATAGCAAATAAAATAACAAAAAAAGGTAAAATGGAGTCTGTTTAGGACCAGAATGACGCCATCACTAGGAGTTTTTTATTGTAAAGCAAATGAATCAATAAATACTCGTAAATAAACAAACACGATCAACACAAAAAATTGCGTTGCTGCATCGAGGTTTCAGGTTTCAGTCCTACATTCTTCTTTTTGTGTAGAATTTCTTTTAAACTATAAAGCATCGAGCAAAACGCAGCTGTTCCTGATGAGTTCAAGTGAAAGTCATTATATGACCGGAATTCATGACCCCTAACATGACCTGGAAAGTCAACGGTCTGTATCACCGGTCTCTCATTTCCATGTAAGGTTGAGTGTCCCAGAGAGCTCTTCAGTGAAAGCAAAATTTGTATTCTTTGATCAAAATTCAAGTAATGAATGGAAAACTTTGATTCTTTTTCATCTTATCCATTGAAAAGTGTCACTCATCAGAGACTGGCGTCACATATCAGTCCCCTTCACTTATCTATGCACATTATTTTCTTCTGTTGCTTCCTTTCTTTGCAACTCCTCATTAAATTCATCCATTCCTCCATTATACCTTTCTTCAGTCTGAGGGCAATTTAGTACCTGATTTACTACCGGAAAAAGAAAGTTTTTAAAATTACGTATTGTTAAAGCTTAGTGTCATTATGGGAAAGAACACCGCTCGATCTTGAGCAGGTAATAACATCCACTTAACGGGAACAAGGGAAATTTAGCGACGTTGAGCTGTGCAGAGAGCGAGGATAACTTTGGCCGGAACGCAGCGAACTGCAACGGGAAAGAAATCGTGGAAGAGAAGGAATAAAGCTGAGTGTTTGCAGTGAGAGGATAAAGAGGAGGAGGAACGTCGATGGTAATAGTAATGATGATGATGATACTACTACTACTACTACTACTACTACTACTACTACTACTACTACTACTGCTGCTGCTGGTGCTGCTGGTGCTGCTGCTGCTGGTGCTGGTGCTGGTGCTGCTGCTGCTGCTGCTATTACTACTATTACTACTACTACTACTACTACTACTACTACTACTACTACTACTACTACTGCTGCTGCTGCTGCTGCTGCTGCTGCTGCTGCTGCTGCTGCTGCTGCTGCTGCTGCTGCTGCTGCTGCTGCTGCTGCTGCTGCTACTACTACTACTACTACTACTACTACTACTACTGCTGCTCATGCTGCTCATGCTGCTGCTGCTGCTGCTGCTACTGCTACTACTACTACTACTAATAATAATAACAACAACAACAATAGCAATAACAACTACTATTACGGCTGCTTCTACTGCTTAGAATTATAACCAAAAAAAAAAATTGACTAATAAATATAACAAAATTGATATTTATAATTTTAGAAACAACAACAACAATAACAACAAGCAGGAGTGCAGGAGTAGGAATCCAGAAGTGAAAGAACTTCCAAGTGGGCTAATTGTGTTTCCTGTACGTGGTTGAGTCAGGCCAAGGAGGATGGGGAGCGTTGGGGCGCCTCACGACAGAGCTGACAGGAGTATGAGGGCAAGGGAGAGGAGGTAGGCGGGTAGCACAAACTTTTGATGAGTGTATCAAGGCTTGTGTTTCCCTTTATGCGTCACGTTCTCATCCGTCCATCTACCCATACGTTTGTCTTACTACGTTCTCATCCGGCAATCTACCCATGTGTTTGTTTTATGTTTTATTTGGTCTTTTGCATTAGAACTATTTTTATATGCTACGCCCTACGATCCTGTTTTTCCGATGCTGAAGTCTTGCATGTCAATTATTCAACCCACTATCCATCGTCTGTCCACCTATTCACCTACCTATCCACGAGTTTGCACTCCACAATATTTTCTACGTCGATCTTCTCGCCCACGCTACACGCACAAACACACACTTAAATACGAAGTTAACGTAAATCAGTCTCGTTTCAACTCAGAACAAGCTAAAAATACCTACGAATAGCATTGATCGAAATAGAATCAAATTTAGAAAAGGACAAAGGGAAAAAGGAGTGAGTGACTGGAACAAACTTAGTAGGGACGTGGTAAATTTACAGCCATTAGAAAAAGTTGTGATAAATTTATGGATGATGATGGCGGATGGTAAGTTTGAAGTGGTAGAGGAACTGGCGATTTAGATTCTTCTGGTTTTCTCGGATATTCTTCTTGACAGTTCTCTTGGGGGGTTGGCATCTTCAGTATACACCTTTTCTTTCATCTTTCTGTTGTTGTTAGCCAGATCACTTTCTAGTCATTAAAAAAAAAAGATAAATAACTAAATAAATGAAATAAAAAGGTCACCTCTCCCATTAAACATTTTTCTTATATCTGCAACTATTTCAGTCATCCACTCACCCACACACATCTCACCCACGCGCAATAGATCCACACGCCACAGCACACGTCACCCATACGCACCTTTCCCATCCCACTAACTAACAACCATGACAGCTATATATATTTTGTCATCGAAATAACATAATAGTCCAACATTTCTTTCTTTCAGCGTTGTAAAAGTTTGCCGTGGTCCATGCCGCCATTCAGATAGTTTGCCTTTCAATTTCAGGTTTGGCAAAGAAGAAAAAAAAGTGCAAGTATTTAGCGGTAACTTCAAGCCGCAAAAATGTTCTTACAGGAAGTCTAGTTAGTCGACCAAAAGTTTTTAGTGATGAAAGGATGTCTGAGAAGCTGCGAGGTATTATGTACATTGTAATATTAATGGTGATGATGATGCTGATGATGATGATGATGATGATAAAAATGAAAAAAAAAATAATAGTAAAATAATGATATATGTAAAAGGTCAAATGCAGTTAACCCATGATGACCCTCTCTCTCTCTCTCTCTCTCTCTCTCTCTCTCTCTCTCTCTCTCTCTCTCTCTCTCTCTCTCTCTCTCTCTCTCTCTCTCTCTCTCTCTCTCTCTCTCTCTCTCTCTCTCTCTCTCTCTCTCTCTCTCTCTCTCTCTCTCTCTCTCTCTCTCTCTCTCTCTCTGTGTGTGTGTGTGTGTGTGTGTGTGTGTGTGTGTGTGTGTCAAAATTATTTATGACATCCATTACAGTAATATATTTGACTCAGGACACATGTAATTAAATCCTTAGAGCAAATATGTATCACAACACACACACACACACACACACACACACACACACACACACACACACACACACACACACACACACACACACACACACACACACACACACACACACACACACACACACACACACACACACACACACACACACACACACACACACACGGAGAGAGAGAGAGAGAGAGAGAGAGAGAGAGAGAGAGAGAGAGAGAGAGAGAGAGAGAGAGAGAGAGAGAGAGAGAGAGAGAGAGAGACTCCCTCTATTTCCGATGGGTAGGAGGGAACAGAGCAAGTTTGATAATTATGGAGTAGAGTGCTGGAAGGTAGGCTGTTGGTATAATCTACATTGTGCTCAAAGACAAATGCTGGCCTGCAGAATACTAGCAATTAATTGACCTTACCTGTCTCGAGGCCTTACCTGTGGTCTCCCTGCCTCGCTCACCGGTGGTGCTGAGTGTATAGTTAATGGCATTTTCTTTTTTTCTCCAGTAAAGGTGTGCGTTAATTGGTTTTAGAATTAACGCACTGTAAAGCTTAGAAATAACGGAAGCCAGCAGGTGAAGGAGGGATTGTGAGGAGCTAGGATAGGGTGCGACGAAGGCTTGTAGATGAAATAGAAATGGAATGCAATTAGGGATGAACAGGAACTTGGATAAGATAGGATGTGATGAGTGAATGAAAGAATAGCTTAGGATGTCATGAGGAATAAAGGATACGATAGAATATGGTGAAATAAGGAAGTGAGGATAGAGTAGGATAGGGTGCAATGAGGAACGAGAGATAGGATAGGATAGGATAGAGAGAAGTTAAGATAGATTATGGTGGGGTAAGGACAGGACTCGTTTGTGAGGGAAGCACAGTGTGGGTACGTGAACTGGATTCTTGTGGATAAATCACCAATACAGGGACACAAAAGCGTTATTATTTTGCTTTTCCAAGGTCGTGTGTGTGTGTGTGTGTGTGTGTGTGTGTGTGTGTGTGTGTGTGTGTGTATTTCTTTCAGTAATGTGTGTGGAAAGGGAAAAAAATGTTATTACTGGCCTCGTTCCTCCTTCATTGCATTAATAATTCGTCATTATTATTTTATTTTATTTCTTTTTTTTTTTCGCGTCTTGCTTCACATCATTCCTGCCTCAGCGCTGCGTGGGTTTTCTTCCACTGGGAGCTGTTGTTGCGTCCTTCATTGAACTTCAAAGGCTGTTGACGAACACAAGAGCGAGAGGGAAGGCAAAAATTGTAAAACTTTGGAAAAATTTGTGTAAAGTCTTGTAAAGTAGTTTTTACTCTCTCTCTCTCTCTCTCTCTCTCTCTCTCTCTCTCTCTCTCTCTCTCTCTCTCTCTCTCTCTCTCTCTCTCTCTCTCTCTCTCTCTCTCTCTCTCAACCTTGTATTTTCAACAAAACTAGTTCTGCAAGGGACGAAAGCTTCATACCGAGAGTTGGAAGGAAAACGCAATTAAAGAAACCCTTTAATATATCATCACACACACACACACACACACACACACACACACACACACACACACACACACACACACACACACACACACACACACACACACACACACACACACACACACAGTTACCAGTACTGTAGGGTGACCTTTCCCACGTTGTAATTTATTCTTGACCCAATAGCGATTGTGTACCTTGAGCCAAGTTTGGGGGCCACTGACAGCCGCTATCTAAACTTTGCAGGTGAGAGGCTGGATTAGACCCGAAAATTAGGAGCTCGAGAGAGGGAAGCCCAAGAGCACCACTGCTTTGGAATAACTGATAAAGTGTAAAGGCTACGGTTGTTTTATAACTATTTTTTGTTTTTGCTATTTGTTATCTCCATTTTCCGAATTTCTTGTCCAATATCTAAATGTGTTGTTTTTTGTGTTCTAGTTATTAGTAATGTTTTTAGACTACGGTCACTTTTATGGGGATTTTTTTTTCTTATTAATATTTGACTCCGTTTTCCGGATTTCTTGTCTTCTACCTAAGTTATTTTGTAGTTGTTTTCTGAGTCGCTGTCACAGAATGGAATGTTTTATATAAGAAAAGACGGTTTGTTGTATTATTATTTTCTTTCCTTTTGAAATTACAATGTACCTTTGCTGAGTTCTTATTTGCATATTTTAATTTTCCAGTCTTGTATAAATCATGTATTTTCACTGCTGTTAGGAATTTCTTAGTCAGTCTCATCGGTTTGAGAAGATATACATATTGCTCTCTCCGGTCTGTCAACTATTTTTGCCAAATTTACCTTTTCCTATTCCGGTATCACACATTTTTTTTTTTTTAAAGCTCTTCCTAGTTAGCGCTGTGAAGGGGAGTAATTAGTGTGACACACGGCGCACCTTTTTATGCTGACCGTATGTTAACTACCACTTAGCATCTGTAATTTGTCTTTTTTTTTTTTCGTTGCAGCGGCAGTTTTTTTTTTCCCCCCATTATCACTGCTGATGCTGCTACTGAAGCGTGCAGGAAGCGTCTCAGTGGTGGGCTGTACAGGAGCGTGGTCTCTTCTCGCCAGCGCTTCAGTGATAAATTCTAAGGAAACCAGTCGATTATTTACCAATACCTAACCTAACCATGAAATTTATTGATTCCCAGATTTTTAGAATTACATTATTTCCAAGTATTTTTTTTTAGCATTTTGGAGATAATAGTTTAGGCATTTTTACTAAAGTGCCATTAGAATACTGTGCCCCTAACACCTAAACAGTTGGTCGATGAGGGAAAGCATCTAAAAACAAAGGAAAACATATTAAAACAAGAGAAAAAACTGTATTCACCATTCGTTTATGGGTCCCTATCTTATATCTATACTTTCATACAACATTCCAGGCAACATACGCGTTTCCCCGTCCGTAATGAAATGCTGTGTCCGTAACAGAAGGATCTTGGATGCGCGCCAGGAGAGGGTCCATGTCAGCCAATACTGTAACATTTTCCGGCCTAGAGATTCAGTCCCTGTGTGTGTGTGTGTGTGTGTGTGTGTGTGTGTGTGTGTGTGTGTTGCATGACCCCTATTATGATTTCCTGTTTTCAAATGGTGTAATGGGACGTGTAATACATATTGGTTGCTGCTTAACTGTGACACACGTGGTAATCATGCACCCTTTTATCATTCATCGTCCGCTTTGCCGCATGACTGACTTGCAAAATGTATGATATTGCTATTTATTTTTCCATTCCACTCCACAGGCCGAGAGAGAGAGAGAGAGAGAGAGAGAGAGAGAGAGAGAGAGAGAGAGAGAGAGAGAGAGAGAGAGAGAGAGAGAGAGAGAGAGAGAGAGAGAGAGAGAGAGAGAGAGAGAGAGAGAGAGAGAGAGAGAGAGAGAGAGAGAGAGAGAGAGAGAGAGAGAGAGAGAGAGACCGTTGTAATTAAACCGTCTGTCACTACCAAAGGAAAAGGAGTTACAAAAGAGCACTGCTTTAGAAATTACCCTTGACACAGACACACAATAACACACACACACACACACACACACACACACACACACACACACACACACACACACACACACACACACACACACACACACACAGAGAGAGAGAGAGAGAGAGAGAGAGAGAGAGAGAGAGAGAGAGAGAGAGAGAGAGAGAGAGAGAATCTTCTATCCCAATCCACTAAAAGCAAAAAAAAAAAGCATCCAAGTTTGTGAAACTTCATGTGTTCTCTTATTTCCTTCTTTACTTTCCGGTTAGGCTCCTAATCCTAAGATGACACACACACACACACACACACACACACACACACACACACACACACACACACATTCTCTCTCTCTCTCTCTCTCTCTCTCTCTCTCTCTCTCTCTCTCTCTCTCTCTCTCTCTCTCTCTCTCTCTCTCTCTCTCTCTCTCTCTCTCTCTCTCTCTCTGTAGGTGTGCGTGTGCGTGTGCGTGTATGCGCGTGTATGCGAACGGAGGGGAGAGAAAGTCTATGTTTTATATATTTTTTTTTCAGCCTTGTTTGCTCTTCCCTCCGATGTCTTTGTCCAGCAGCGTGACGTGTGTGTTTGCTCAACGCTCTTACCTACGAAGGGGAGGCTAAGGGAGAAGGGAAGAAGGTGGAGGAGGAGAAGCAGGTGGTGGTGGTGGTGGTGGTGGTGGTGGTGGTGGTGTGGAGAGTGAAAGGAGGAAGAAAGGAAAATCAAAGCGTATTGTCTTTGTCAGTAAGTGTTGTGCTGATGGGGAATTAGTATTGATGTCCACTGTTTATTATTTTTTTCCTGTTTTTCCTCCTCTTTCCTCCTCCTTTTCTTTGTATGGTGTTCTTTCTTCTGACCGTCCCGTCCCTTTGCCTCTTACTCGTACAGTCTGTAGTGGTAGCATACATAGTCAGATTCGATAGACCTAGTAGAATTGTTGGTGTCTATTTTAGCTTTGTATTCCTCCTCCTCCTCCTCCTCCTCCTCCTGCCTTCCGTCTTCCATTACCTGTACAACTCTTCGCCTTTACACACCCAGCTACTTAGTCACATACACACACACACACACACACACACACACACACACACACACACACACACACACACACACACACACACACACACACAGACACACACACTCACACACACACAGACGTTTTTATTCTCTACATCAATGGGAATGAGATTATAAAGTGTAGCTCCCTTATGAAGCGTATTGCATCCTCCTCCTCCTCCTCTTCCTCCTCCTCCTCCTTCTCCTCCTCCTCTCAAGGTTCTATTCACTCTCCAACTTTTATTTTTCCACTCGCTACTCTTCATTTCCTCTTGAGTTCCTCCTGGAGTGGCTTAAAGACGTGCTCCAGGAATGGTATTTACTCTCGGTGTTCTTTTACCCTGAAATACCCTTAGTGTTTTTAATTGGTAGGGAATTTTTGATCACTCTTCTTCTATTGCACTCTCCGCTCTTCTTCCACGTAATCATTTCCTCGAGTGCTACATAGGAAAACATCAGAAAATAAGGGAAGCTGCAAGAAGCCATCAATCCTACATGTGGTTGTCCCTGTTGTCTTTAGTATCTTGAAAAATAACATGTTTTTTAGTTTTCTTTTTATTGTTTCCTCTTTGTGTTCACTGCCACCTACTAGATATGAGTCGTTGCTCGGGTTGTTTTCAAAGTATAACCACAGGTGGGCATAACAATTACAGTATATTGAGCGTTAAGAGGATTGCTCCTAACGAGGTGGCTTCTTGGCTGACAACACCAACACTCCACCTAATGATCGCACGTGGACTGATCTTTGAGGGAGCGAGGAGGCTAAGAGGGAACGGGAAACTGCAGAATTCTAGGTAGGAAGACACTAACACGACGTGATATTTGTGTGTGAAGCTGCTAAAAGTGGATCAAATACCAGTGTTTTTATTTGTTATTGTTGGTTTTCCATTGAACACTAGAGAAACATGAAATAGAACTTGTAATGGCACGACGTGAACTGGTTTTTGTGTGAATAAAGCTGCTATAAGAGGATGGGAAAACACTTTTTTCTTTACAAAATACTAAGAAAACATGGATTTAACTTAATATTTGCACGTGAGCAGGTTTCCGTGTGAGTGAATCTGTTAAAAGAGAATCGAACACCACTAACTTTTCTACAGAACACTGAGGAAACGCAAACACGACTAATGTTGCGTCGTTGGACAGATTTCAACATGTCACGTGGCTGAAAAAAAAAAAAATAAATAAATAAATAAATAAATAAATAAAACTGAATAAATAATTGAATGCTACCACAGAATGCTATCAAAACACAAACACTTAACTCTTAAATTAGTATTCACGGGTGGAATATTTTTATTTATTTATTAATTTTATTATTATTTTTTTTTTCTCTTTTTTAGCACCAGGGTATTAAAAAAGAGGGAATTAGAGATACAGCAGGTTGTCGCCTCAGGTCGCATATGAGTGGGAGGAAGAAAACTGTATAAGTGAATAGGAGGTACAACGTTAATTGTGACAGGGAAGGGGATATAATTAGGTTGCGTGTGTGTGAGGGAGAAAAAAAAAAGCTAAACAGTAGACGCACGGAATGTCTAATTATGTGTCGCCTTGTGAATTAGAGGTCATTGTTCATTGATTAGGGGACGTATGGGAAAGGGGAGAGAGAGAGAGAGAGAGAGAGAGAGAGAGAGAGAGAGAGAGAGAGAGAGAGAGAGAGAGAGAGAGAGAGAGAGAGAGAGAGAGAGAGAGAGAGAGAGAGAGAGAGAGGAGGAGGGGGATTATGGCGGGGAAGAGCTAAGAGGATAAGCAAACAATAAAGTGAAATAATCCAAAGAGAGAGAGATGAAAGGCTAAGAGATAAGCAGAGATAAAACAAAAGCAGGAGCGAGCGATGGTAATAAAAAAAAAACATGAATTTTCAACGGAAGTGGGATGAAGATAAAGAAAGAAAGAAAAAGAAAGAAACTAAATAAAATCATGGATATCCTTTTCCTTTCTCTCTCTCTTCCCCTCTCCTGCCGCAGCTAAGGAGTTCCCATTGTGGCCCTGGACTCCTGCATCCCCCTCCTGCTTCCCCTCCTGCACCACCCTTCCTGCAACCCCCTCCTCACCTCCTCCTCATCCTCCCTCGATCTTAAAGCAGTGCTCTTCACGCGCCACCGTAAGTGAACCACCCGCGCCACCCAGCCACTCCCCTCCATGATGCGGAACACTTAAAAACATTAAAGGAGGTAGAGTGGAGGAGGAGTGGCTCAGGTTGTGGTGGAGATTACATAATAAGATTCAGCGACTATGCAAGTGAGAGTACAGTTGTCCTCGTAGGTACTTGTATAATATCTTTAGCCTCTGTCTTCCTTATGGTGGGACCTCTTGGCTTGCTGTTTTGATAGGTGGATAGATTCATAGATGGATAGATAGATAGGAAGGTAGGTGGTGGTGGTGGGTGGGTGGATTGATAGACAGATATATTTAAACTGGTATGTTGTTAGATAGTTGGGTATATATGGAAGGATTAACAGATAGATAAATAAAAATATAAATAGATAGATGGATAGGTAGATAAGTTTACAGGTAAGTGAATGGACAGATGAATAGATACATAGTCAGACATTTCAAACATCTAGATTCCGAAGTGTCTGTTTTTGTTCATAAAATATCTTTAATCAACTTTGCGGCAAATGATGCGGTATCGGAGTTTTTACAGAGGTGAAAGGGAGCTGCTAAAAATAGGCGCTGAGAGGAAGGTGGAGTGAACAGCAGTGGTTACGATACTGGCAGCACCATTTAGCGAGCCAGTGCTGGAAATGAATAGATCTGTTAGCGATGGAGGGAAGGCAGGGAAAAAGGGAACCAGTTAGAATGCATACAGGTACTGAAATAGATGTTTAAATATACGAGTATACGCGTTACATATCCGTATTGCAGTTGTGTCATAGTGGGATAATCGTGATAAGGCAGCGGAAAACGAGGAAGTGAGTTTCTTTTTTTCTATTTCTTTTTCGTGAGTAAGGGATCAGTAATCGCTGGAGAGTGAAATTAGCGGAAAAAGGGATGGAGGGAGGTATACGAGTATACTGAAGGAGTGGAAGGGTATGGTGAAGTGTGGTGAGGGGAGGCGTGATGTGTGCTGTGGTGAGTGAAAGAAGGGTAGTGAAGTGTGGTGAAGCATGTTAAGGGGATGAGTTTTTCGTTGTGGTGAGAGAAGAGACTATGGTGAAGCGTGGTAAAGTGTGGTGAGGTGAGGAGTGGTATGGAAGACTGCGAATAAGTGTGATGACTGATTCGTGTGTTGTCTTGTATGAAAAGTGTGATGGCGCTTGAAGTGTGGTGAGGGAAAGAATGGCGTTCCTCTGTGTATGAAAGAGTGTGACGAGACATGATTAAGTGTCGCGACGAGAGTTAGACTGACGTGTTATTGAGTGGGGTAGAGCGGTAAGGCGTGGGAAGGTGTGGAGACAAGTTGAGTGAAGCATTGTGAAATATACGAGAAATGTCATCAAAGTGTACATCACCATTATCATCACCATCCTCATCACCAGCCTCTATGATATGACAGGCAAATAAAGACCTATGACAAGCTTCATCGCTCATCACCGTGGGCTGCATAACGCGGAGTAATGAGACGCCGTGAGGATGTTGCTGGAGCTGAGATGAGATGGACTAAAGTATCGGGCGGAGTGGGGTTTGGTGAGTGTCTGGTGTAGGGGAAGTTTAGAGAAAGGAGAGGAGAGCGAGGAGATGAGAGGGTGAGAGCACTCTTAAAGGTGAGAATTTTCTGTATAATGAGGACATGGAGGGAGCGAACGCATTGAAGGAAAAGAAAACATTTACTGAAAAGGAAGAAGTGAGAAAAAAGACAGAGTGAAGAGGAAGTACGCAGAAAAAGAACGAGGAAGGAAAATAATGAGAGGGGGGGACAGGGAGGAAGGGAGGGAGAGAGGGAGAGAAAGAAAGAATAGGAGAAATAGTGGGAGGGAGGGAGGGAGAAAGGGAGAGGACAGTACAGCTCTCACCTCAGTCTGCGTCCTGCTGGCATCTGATACACACAGCCGCGCGTGGCTCCCGCCCTCCGTGTCGCTCGCCTCACCTTTCCATTCTAGTGTGGGTGCGTGTCCTCCTGTGTGTGTGTGTGTGCGTGTGTGTGTTTATGTGTGTGTGATAGCCCCCTTAGTGTATAGCGTGGGAGAGAAGGCTGCCGCTTGCCTCTCCCATTCACTGCAGGTGATCCTCTGGGGGCGTGTGTTCAGTGTGGTGGCGATGGGCGTGTCGGCAGCCTCGCCGCCTGGATGTCTGCCGGTGTGTCTGTCACGCCTTGTTACTCTTATGTGAGGAAAAAAAAAGTGACATTTCGCCTCCTGATCGATGGCGTGTGACTTCAGCGTGACGGCGGCGGTGAGTGTGTGACGCTGAGGGCGCCTGCTGCCGGGGGAGCCCTCGAGACAGTTGTGACTCAGATCGTCATTGTGTTCCATCAAGGTCCTGACTTTTTCCTTTAACCAATACCCTTGTTTTGATGTTTTATTCACGCAACACTCTGGCTCTGGCTGGACGTGTGTGTGTGTGTGTGTGTGTGTGTGTGTGTGTGTGTGTGTGTATGTGTGTGTGTGTGTGTGGGCTGCTACAAGGTCAAATGCACATACAAGATTGATGATGCTTAAAGAAAACTCTCAAACCACAAATGGTAACACTGCTCTAAGTAACCCAACACCTTTTTTTCAACTCTCCCTCGTTTGACAAGACTCGACACAGCACTCAAGAGGCACGACAAGTGTTCCCTCGTGCTGTCAATCACACGTTGATTAATAACTGGGGAAACCTGGTGCTGCCCCTCTTCCTCTTCTGCTTTCCTCCCGTCACACCGACTGACCAATGCGTCTTGAAGGGGAAGTATTATCACAGGACGCATAACATTCTCACGGAAAACTCATCCCTTCCCAGAACAGCACGCAAGGTTACTGAAAAGTGAAGGAAATAAAGGGTAATGTTAGTTATCCTTCTTTGTCTGATGGGAATGGAGGCTGTGTGTGTGTGTGTATGTGTGTGTGTGTGTTCAAATCCCTTGTTTCTCGTGAGTGTGTGTGTGTATGTGTGTGTGTGTGTGTGTGTGTGTGTACGGAAGCTGGCGTGTTATATTTGGATGGAGGCTCTATACAGGCGTCCTAGGCTGGGGAGGCGGATAGTTGAGTTCTGGTATGGTTGGGAGCGAGTCGTGCAGTGGTGTTGGTAGGATGAGTAAACACTTGTGTGCTGAGAGTGAAGACACTTACGTATGAGAGCAACGATAACGACGGCAATAAGGGGATGCTAGGAAGAAAAGATATAAGAAATCTCTGTAAAGAATGAGAAACGTAACAGAAGACAAATCACATAAGATAACAGAGCAAATATTACTGTAAAAACCCCCAGAAGTGCAATAGTTCAGGCTGGCGATACTACAACACTACAACAACTAGTCACTGAACAGACTGGTAAATGTTGAGGAGTTGGCGAATGATGGATAACTGGGGTGTTGTGTTTGATGTGCCGAGGAGGGTCATTATAGAGGTGATGTACTGGGGGAGGAACAAACAGTAGGATGCCGATGTTATGTTCCCTACCGGCACGTTGCTGGAGGGAGGGATGGAGGAGGAGGAGGAGGAGGAGGAGGAAGAGGAGGAGAAGACGTGTGCTTTCCTCCTCTCCTTAGTTCAGTAGTACCAGTACGTAGCTAGCTAGATACCCTTGCTGTAGACAGGCTGTGGTGGTTCTCTTATGTAATCTCTAATAATCTCTTAGTTACTAGTGTGCTTATATTATGAGGCGTGGATACTGAAGATTAGGGAAGCATACTGAAATGATGTTGAGAAGTTAGGGATACTGGGCTGTATGGATGAA
>NC_087157.1:7105000-7127500 GCF_035594125.1 Scylla paramamosain | reverse complement strand
CCATTGGCTGAATACCACGATTCTTTTCTTTTCTTTTGATTTCAGGAGTAAAAACAGTAATTCCTCTTGTGTTAGGTAAAACTACATATGCTTTCCTTCGTAATTGCCTGATAGCATGATTATTTTTTTCTTTCATTTCATGAGTAAACACCGTAAATTATTCTTGTGTGAAGTCAAAAGACATACATTATACGTTTCTTCTTGTCAAAATTGTCGTCTTTCCTCTTCAATTTTAACAGTAAACATATTAGTTTCTCTTCTAGTAAGTCCAGCTGCGTATTCTTTCCTCTTTCAGGCTTAACTTTGGTCTTCTTTCTCGCTAGTTTCAAAATTATACATCTTTCTTCCTCTTTCGCTTAACAGTGACCTTCTTTCCTCTTTAGTTTCAAAAGTACAGATGTTTCTTCTTTTCCATAACAATGATCGTCTTCCCTCTTTAGTTTCAAAAGTCCACATCTTCCTTCCTCTTTCCCATGACAGTGATCTTTCCTCTTTAGTTTCAAAAGTGCACATCTGCCTGTTTCCTCTCAAAATCAAGACCATACACTCTCCTCTCTCTCTTTTAGTTTGGTATTATCCTCTTTAGTTTAAGCATACAGGCCTTCCCTTCCTCTCAAGTTCAAGAGCATATACATTTTTTTCCTATTCTCTCTCTCTCTCTCTCTCTCTCTCTCTCTCTCTCTCTCTCTCTCTCTCTCTCTCTCTCTCTCTCTCTCTCTCTCTCTTAGTCCTCACTTGCGCTTTCCTCTCAAATGACAATACTTTTTCATTCTTTCCTATCCTCTTAAGCTCATTGAAACTTCTCTTCCCTCTTACCCTCATTTCCTCTTTGTTGTTGGTGATCAGATTGCCACTCACTTCCTTCTCGATACCTTGCCATACAAAAGACGCCACAGAAAGAGGGAAGTTAAAGAAATACACGTAAAGGAATACAAGTACTTTCCTCCGTCACCGCGCACACGTTTCCAATATTTACTGACGGCTCGACTAGACAAGAGATGGTCTCCCTTTAATAAGGGTAAAAAGAAAGATGAATAAAGCAAAATGAACGATGACAGTTTATTTCATATTGTTTTATTTGTGTTTTACGAGTGCGTCCATTAAAGGATTTACTTGTGCGTTGCTTGATGGTGTTTGTGTACGTATTTATTCTTGTTTTCTTTGTTGTTATTTCTTATGGAGACATGAAGGGAGAGAGTGGTTGCTATTGCTTCTGTGGCGGCGGTGGCGGCTTGGTGGTGGCTTGGCAGCGGGGAAGTGGAAGGGAAGTTTGTGGAGTTAATGAAGACTAAGGAAGTTTATAGGACAAATCCTTCAGTCTTACGCCCTCTGATCTGCTGGCGGTCTCTTTAAACATGGTAGATTTTTGGCATATCGGAGAACTTAATACCGATGAACCAAGCAGTGGAAGTTTGAGCGCCCCGTCCCTCGTGTACTAACTATACCAGTACATTACAATCAGGGAAGGCTCTCAATCGCAGCTCATTAGTATTCAGAGAAGCAGAAGAATGTGAAGAAGCGTAAGAATAGATAGATGAAGAGTATAGTTTGAAGAGTGTAACTTTAAGAGATGCATCAATTAACTAAAAAGTCGCTTGCACAAATATTGAAACTTAAAATTACATAAATTGAAGAGTGTAACTTTAAGAGATGCATCAATTAAAGAGTCACTTGTACATATAATAAAACCGTTAAAATTATGTAAAAAGTGAATTTATTGTTTTCACTATGCAGGGTTGAAGGTTTCGTGGAAATTGCGTTAACTGAAAGAAAATAATTTGCATATTTTAAGATAGGGAAAGAAAGTTAGGTTACAGTAAAAAGAGAGCGGAGATAAGCGAAAATGACCTTTTGGAGAGAGAGAGAGAGAGAGAGAGAGAGAGAGAGAGAGAGAGAGAGAGAGAGAGAGAGAGAGAGAAAGAGAGAGAGAGAGATGGGTATGAGTGACTGCTGGGGATGTATTTGTAGAGGAGGCAATCATTGTAAAAAAAATAAAAGCAGGGACGTGAGTGGGAAACGAAGGAATTAAAAGAGGGAAACAGCCAAGAGGAAACAAGTACAGCGGAGGAAATTATCAGACACAAGACTACTGCAGCGGAGGTTAAACATTTACAAAGATAAAGGGATAAAGTTTGGTACGAGAATAAACACACTTAAGGCAAATAAGGAAGAGGAGATTAAAGTGATAATAAAGTACAATTTTTCTTGCTACTATTATTATTTTTATTGTTCCTGTGCAATATTTTCTTCTTATCTGCAAACAGCAACACTTTCTCGGTGTAATATTTTATTGAGATATGAGCTGTAACATTCGTACAGAAAAGAAAGGATGAAAGGCTACACTACATTTTATCCTCCTGATCCTTCCCAGAAGAATGCTTTGTCTGAAAATCCCCATAATTGCATTACATTTTATCCTGCTGCTCCTTCCCGCGGTTTTAGAAAGAAAAAAAGCATGGATCGAAGAATTAGAGGAGGAAATGAAGAGATTTTTGAAGAAAGGGTAAAAGGAAAACAATGGAGACAGTAGATGACGAAATAAAACAAAAAATAATGGTTAGAACATGTAATGAATAAAACAAATAAATAAAAAAACTAATGAAAAAAAAATTAAATGTTATAAAACTATACGTAAAAAGATAACCACCGAGTGAGGAAACACCAACAATAAATAAAGAATAAGATACAGAAAGAAGATGATGCGGCGAAGAGGAAGACGATAAACAAGAACGATGCAATGAAAGATAGATTATGGTCCTTAGATGTGTTCTGGCACGTTATTTCTCACCATGTAGCTTTTCCCGTGTGTCTGTCTGATTCTCTTCATGCCCTTATGTTTCTTTGCTACAATCTATATTTTTGTGCCAATCTGTTTTTTTTATTTGCCGCCTTTGTCTGTGTAGTAGTAGTAATAGTAGTAGTAGTATTAATAGAAGTAGATCATGCTACATATTGTTTTCAGCGTACCTTGGCAGTATTTTTTCACCTTCCTCGCATAGCTCCTCGCCCCCCACCCGTGTGTTCTCGTTAGCAACGTGTCCTTGTTACCTGAGCCTCACAGGTAGTACACAGCGACACCTGCCACTCCCATGCCCCGGCCTGCGTCCCCTCCTTTCCTTTACCTCCCTTCATCGCTTCTCACTTTTCCTCTCCCCTCGCTTCTCCATTACCTGCAGCCTATATTTCTTTGCACCCCTCTCTTTCACACCTCCTTTCATCAGTTTTTTTTTTTTGCACTCTCCCTCTAAAACGTTTATTCTTCCCCCTGTTCTAAGTATTTATGTATTAGCGTCCTGTCTCCTCCTTTGCTCTTTTCGTTTCCTTTTCCTTCACGTCTTTATCCTCATCTCCCTTCTCCGCCAGCCAGGTGCTCTGAATTACAGAATTAAGACACTTTGGTGCTCCTTCCTTCCTTACCTTGAGATGAGAGAAATGGTCCCGCGAGGCTCACTCTTAGGGTGAATAGCGACGTCCTGGGTGAAGGCCTCCAGGGCGCGGACTGTGGACCTGCAGGATATGAGGAGAGAGAGAGAGTGGGGGAAGTCAAGGAAGGAGGGAAGGACCAGAGGGTGAGAGGGGAAGGAGGAGCGGTTAAGAAAATGAAAGCGTAGTTGGGGGATGAGCAACCAACACACACACACACACACACACACACACACACACACACACACACACACACACACACACACACACACACACGTCCATGCAGCTGGCACAATAAAACCTCTTCTTTGTTTCCTCTCAACTGTTAACACGTTATTGTATTCCTGGAAAACCCAATATTTCTTGCAGCTCAGTGCGACGTGTAAGGTGCTGGTGGCCCTAGGGGGAAGGGGAAGGGGAGGGAGAGGTGAGGGAAAGCATGAGATGATGGTGGTGATAGGGAAGGGCTTTAGTAGTGAGCGTGATGTGGCATAGGTGTTTGGTATTCGATACTGGAAGTGTTTGTGTGATTGTGATTCCGACACTTCCTCAAAAAAGAATTCTCTCTCTCTCTCTCTCTCTCTCTCTCTCTCTCTCTCTCTCTCTCTCTCTCTCTCTCTTATAAGATAGAGTGCTGGAAGTCCCCTATCATTTCGTCACTTAACGCAGCTCATGACGCGCACCTGTCCATCAATGCACTGTCAGCCGCCGCCAGCACGCCGCCCTCATATCATCCATCTGTTTATGTGTCACTAAGCAGGAAAGACGGACACGTGACGCTCGGGAATGTGACCTGGACTCTGCAGGTGGTGCAAGGTAGAATCTTCCGCGTTCTATACTCACACGAGGCGTTGTGTACATTTCAGATACTTGAGCTGGGTTGTGTCAGGTGTTAGACTTGCATGGGATTCGAACTTTGTGTCGCTGGCTGGGCCTCGACGACAAGTAACCAAAAGGACGAATTGTAAGAATATAAGAAAAATGAAGGAAGTTGCAAGAAGCCACTAGGCCTACACATGGCAGTCGCTCCTTGAAACGTACCTACTTATTTTCACCTATCATCCTCAGCCATGAATTTCTCTTACCTTACTCTAAACCTCCCTCATGACTCAGCGCTAGCCACCAGCAAGACACTAGCAAGAACACCATTTTAGTACACACTTCAAGATCAACCTTCGCTCCATCCAGTTAACAAAATTTACTTCCGTCAGTGTTTCATCGCTAAAAATCCTCTACCATTTCTTGCCTGCCATTGATATATGTCTACAACCTGCGCGTCTTGCCATTTCCTCGCCTCACTTCTTTTCGCTTTCCCTCTGCTCTTTGAAGCACTGGTGGGGGGGATGGGGAGAGGTGTTAGGCTGGCAAGGTCATCAGCAAGGAGCCGCCATAAATCAGACGCCAGCACCCGAGGGATCCGCTGCACACGCCCACTAGCAGAGAGAGAGAGAGAGAGAGAGAGAGAGAGAGAGAGAGAGAGAGAGAGAGAGAGAGAGAGAGAGAGAGAGGTGCGGAGGGGAGATGGATAATGGTAAGGAAAGAGATGGGGATAAAGAGAGAGATAATAATAAAAAAGAAGAAGGATAAGGATAAGAAGGTTGATGATAATGATGACAATGAGAGACAAGATGGAGAGAGAGAGAGAGAGAGAGAGAGAGAGAGAGAGAGAGAGAGAGAGAGAGAGAGAGAGAGAGAGAGAGAGAGAGAGAATAATGATAATAAGAATGCAGATTCCCTCGTCTTGTCCCAACATTTCTTTTTTTGTAAACTTTCTGAAAATTGTCATGTCTTTCTTTTCACCTTGAGCTCACCTTTTCCTTCCTCCTGTTCTCTCTCTCTCTCTCTCTCTCTCTCTCTCTCTCTCTCTCTCTCTCTCTCTCTCTCTCTCTCTCTCTCTCTCTCTCTCTCTCTCTCTCTCTCTCTCTCTCTCTCGTTTCCCTACACAAAGCAGCTCCTGTGCATTTGAAACTTACCATCTGCCATCATCATAAATCTCTCTAACCTCCTTTTGAATCCATTTATCTGATGCTTGTCCATCCAGTGTCTCCCTCCCCTTCCGTGTTGCCTTCTTGTCCTGCCGCTCACCAGTCCAATCACACATATCAAGTCCTTCAGAATGGTGACTCCCCGTCTTCAGCTTCTTCTTTTTGTTCCTGCTTCTTCGACATTCTTCCTTTCTTAACTGTCCAACTTTCTCAGTAGGGGGAACAATAACATCTTGTGTAACCTTTTGTCTGTTTTTCATAATGGATGTGTTGTGGTTTCTTGCTGTTGTTGTTGTTGTTGTTGTTGTTGTTGTTGTCATCGCTTAGAATTTGTTTTTTGTACGAATGCAAGGTTATTCTCTCTGTCTCTGTAAGTTTGCCTGTCTGTCTGTGCATCTTTGTTTTTGGGTGTCTTCCTGTCTCTCTGTCTGTCTATCTTTTTATCAGTATGTGTTTTTGTATGCCTGTCTTTGTCCCTCTTTAAACGTTTCTCTTATCCCTCTCCCCTTTCTCTCTCTCTCTCTCTCTCTCTCTCTCTCTCTCTCTCTCTCTCTCTCTCTCTCTCTCTCTCTCTCTCTCCTCTCTCTCTCTCTCTCTCTCTCTCTCTCTCTCTCTCTCTCTCTCTCTCTCTCTCTCTCTCTCTCTCTCTCTCTCTCTCTCTCTCTCTCTCTCTCTCTCTCTCTCTCTCTCTCTCTCTCTCTCTCTCTCTCTCTCTCTCTCTCTCTCTCTCTCTCTCTCTCTCTCTCTCTCTCTCTCTCTCTCTCTCTCTCTCTCTCTCTCTCTCTCTCTCTCTCTCTCTCTCTCTCTCTCTCAGCTCCAACTCTCTCTCTTTTCTTCCCCATCCCTGTCATTAATATTTTTCGTGTCTTTTGAATCGGGCTCTTTTCCACAGCGACCGACTTTCCTCTTTCTATCTCTCTCTTTCTCTCTTTAATCTTCTCGCTCTTTTGCATCTCCACTTCCTCCCACCGGACATTGTACATTCAAGGTCGCTCTTGGTCTGACGTCTGGTAATTCTCCCACCGCTTCTGTCAATGCCTTTCCTGATGTCTCGCTTCCCCCGCCACTTGCTTCTGTCTGCATGCCCACATTTGTATTCGTTTGCATTAATTTTTGCGGGAGCTCGAGAGATATCTTTTATGTGTGTGTGTGTGTGTGTGTGTGTGTGTGTGTGTGTTTGGTCTTGCGTCTATTCGCGTCTGTTTGTCCGTCAGTTTTTTTTTTTTTTCAATTTGTCTTTGTGTGCCCGTCACTTTTTTGTCTTTTTATCTGTCTGGTTATCTGGATTCTCTCTCTCTCTCTCTCTCTCTCTCTCTCTCTCTCTCTCTCTCTCTCTCTCTCTCTCTCTCTCTCTCTCTCTCTCTCTCTCTCTCTCTCTCTCTCTCTCTCTCTCTCTCTCATTTTTTTCTCCTCTTACAATATCACTCCGTTGACGCAACCTCCTCCAACCTTTCCTCTTGCCTTTCATCTTCCCTCAGGCTGCTCCTTCCCACTCCTCGCCCGCCGTTCATACTTCCTCTCTCACCACTCCTTGCTGGCCCTTCCTCTATCACGGTTATAAAATACGTACACTAATTAATGCGTCGAGGGAGCACACACGTAACTTCCACTACCTATATATATTTTTTTAATCAAGTTTATTTTATACCTCGGCCAGAGGGAGGCTTTTCTTTTTATTTATGTGTCCTTCTTTCGTAAGTTTTAGACCGTAAGTTGGGGTAAGTGAGGTGGGAGAGCTTTGGGATTTAAGTAACTTCTGACCGCATAAAAATATCTATGTAATCTTGTGTACTAAAGTTTGTTCATTATAGGTTGTCTGATAATTAGTGACTCCCAGGTGATGGTACGGATGTGGGGAAGTCATTTTCTCTCTCTCTCTCTCTCTCTCTCTCTCTCTCTCTCTCTCTCTCTCTCTCTCTCTCTCTCTCTCTCTCTCTCTCTCTCTCTCTCTCTCTCTCTCTCTCTCTCTCTCTCTCTCTCTCTCTCTCTCTCTCTCTCTCTCTCTCTCTCTCTCTCTCTCTCTCTCTCTCTCTCTCTCTCTCTCTCTCTCTCTCTCTCTCTCTCTCTCTCTCTCTCTCTCTCTCTGTGTGTGTGTGTGTGTGTGAAGAAAACGCAATATCCTTAACTATATAGATTTTCAGGGTTATTTGTTTATTCATGCGAAATATTCTTTTATTTGGTGAGAATGAGCAACATAAGGAGAAGGTGGAGGAGGAGGAGGAGGAGGAGGAGGAAAAGAGGTGAGGAAAAAGGAAGAAAAATTTAATATAAGCAAGTATTAAATCTAAAACCATCACCACCAGTTCCATCACCACCAGTTCCATCACCACCACACTAACAATTCTTCAACCCCGAACACAAGAAAGACATCTTATAGCCACTATTCACCACCACACGTTTTGGGTCACCATGCACACCACCACATGTTAAATGACTGACTCCAGAACCACCACCACCACCACCACCACCACTCTAATCCCTACCCATTAAACGCACCGCTACAGTGATAAAGGAAACAAAGGGGACTTTGCATATTGCTTATTCTTGATTAAAACTACTAAATTAGGATGTATATTCGGATTCCCAACACACACACACACACACACACACACACACACACACACACACACACACACACACACTTTGGTAATGTTGCCAATGCTTATAAGTACTACTACTACTACTACTACTACTACTACTACTACTACTACTACTACTACTACTACTACTACTACTACTAATAATAATAATAATAATAATAATAATGAAAATAATAATAATAATCGGTAATAGCAAAGGAAGTCCCCGTGTGTGTGTGTGTGTGTGTGTATGTGTGTGTGTGTGTACTCGACTTCTATTACCAACGTGACTCAAGGAAATGCAAAATCACATGAAAGGGATGCTTATTACGTATCACTGGGCTCACGAAAATATCACATTCGTACATTCAAGGCGAAAAATGCGTAAGAAATAATGTAAGAATGTTAATTGCATTAGAGTTACTTTTTATAGGATTATTTTCTTTCCCTCTCCGTGAAATTATGCAGACTGGAATGACATGATGAGAATTTCGAAGTGCGACGTAATTTGCGCTGATTTCGAGGAAGGAATGGTTGAAAATATGTATAATGTCAGAATTTTTTTTCATTAGTTTCTCCTCTGATATTTCATTACTGCTGCTGCTGCTGCTACTACTACTACTACTACTACTGCTACTACTACTACTACTACTTCAATAATAATAACAGCAGTAACAACAAACAACAACAAACTACTACTACAGCTACTACTACTAAAGCCACTATCACAACCACCATCACCACCATCACCACCATCATCACTACCACCATTACCACTACCACCACTACTACTACCACTACTCTCTGATATTACTCTATTCAACAATCTAATATAATCTTTCGCTCCTTCTTGATCTTTCCACTTTCAATAACCGCGTCTATCAGCATGAGCAAATGTAGTTAGTGGCTCCATTCCTCTCGAGTGATCCGTGACTCAGAACCTTTACGAGAACCTGGCTTCCTTCATCGCGATAGAGAAGGTAAAGGAAGCGCGCTGATGAGAAAGCGGCAGATGAGGTTTACGGGATGAACAGATTATTTACTATGCATGTAGTTTTTTAGATACCTAGCTAAAAAAAAAAAAGAGAGAGAAAGAAAGTAAAAAAAATGTAAGGAAAAAAACAGTAAGGTAAAAGTCTACAAACAAGTTAACGTTTTCAGTTGAATATTAAATGGAAAGTTAATGGTGTTTGTTTGTTTGTTTGTTTGTTTGTTTTCTTGTTTTTATCTCCTATGTGTTTTCTTTTTTTTTCTCATCCTTAGCCGTGTACACGTATTTTACCAAGCTGCTCTGAAAATACATATATGGATAAGAGCATGAAGAATTCTAACTGGAACGGAAGATTGTTGGAATGTATATTCAACTGAGTTATATTAAAAAGCAGCAGCAGTTTAGTAGTAGTAGGAGTTAGTAGTAGTAGTAGTAGTAGTAGTAGTAATAGTAGTAGTTGTAGTAGTAATGGTTGTGGTGGTGGTGAGGGTATTTGGAGAGGGTGCTAATAGTAGAAGTAGTAATAGTAGTAATAGCAGTAATAGCAGTAGTATTAACAGTTGAAAGAGGAGAAGGAGGAAGAGGAGGAGAAGTGATGGAAGGAATGGAAAGTCTTCTTAGTTTCACACTGAAGTTAATATTTTTAGGGTCTACATTCTCTCTCTCTCTCTCTCTCTCTCTCTCTCTCTCTCTCTCTCTCTCTCTCTCTCTCTCTCTCTCTCTCTCTCTCTCATTCTCTTCTTCTTCTTCTTCTTCTTCTTCTTCTTCTTCTTCTTCTTCTTCTTATTCCTCTTTTCTCTTCTCTTCTCTTCTCTTCTCTTCTCTTCTCTTTCCTTTCTTTTCTTTTTCCTTTCTTTTTCTTTTTTTTTCTAGTTCTTCTTCCCCGCATACAACAGTCTCTCTCTCCACTTCGAGCTTCCCTCACCCTTATATCTCTCCCTCCCCTTAAAGGTGAAACTGCTGAGTGATGGTACTTCACTCTCATTGGTGAGCGTAGCAGCCAATAGGAAAGCTGCTGGTCTGGCATTGCTTCATTATTATTCTGTCTTTTCTACTTGATGCAATTTATCTCTTTTTTTTTCTTTTTAATTAGTTTACTCTTTTTCATTTTAAATATCCTCAGAGTGCTCATGTTTCCTTCATCATTAATTTTTCTTTTTCAGTCTCCACAGTTCATCCCTCTCTTCCATTCTCTTCCTTCTCTCCCTTCCTCTCCCCCTCTCCCTCTTCCCAGTCTCCACTTCATCACAAGCCCTTAGTTCAAATTCTGGGAAAACACCGAGTCTCCTCCACTTCACCTCCACTAACTACTACCAGGATATAGTCTATTATCACCCTTTATTTCCTGTTTCCCTTTTGTCTTCCTTTCCTCCACTTCCCTCACCCTTCTTTCTCTTTGTTTTCGCTCCTCAACGATGTTTTGAATTTTTTTTTCCCTTTTTCTTCTTTTTCGTGTTCTAGTTTTCAGTGACGCTTTTATCTCCTCTCTCGTTCTCTTTTATCTCGTCTTCATCTCTCTGTCCTTTGTTCCTGTCTTTGTCTGTCTGCCTGTTTGTCTGTCTGTCTGTCTGTTGGCTGATCTGCTTGCTTGTTTCTCTCTCTCTCTCTCTCTCTCTCTCTCTCTCTCTCTCTCTCTCTCTCTCTCTCTCTCTCTCTCTCTCTCTCTCTCTCTCTCTCTCTCTCTCTCTCTCTCTCTCTCTCTCTCTCTCTCTCTCTCTCTCTCTCTCCTGCTCCTCCTCCTCCTCCTCCTCCTTCTTTCCTTACCCTCCACTTTGTTTCAATCGTCCACCTCTTCCATTTTCTCTTTATACTCCTTTCTTTTTTCTCCTTCCTCATTTGCCTTTCCTTCTCCAGCATCGTCTTCCTCCCATTTTTACTTATTACTCCTCTTTTTCTTCATCATTTCAGTCATCCAATACCTCCTCCTCCTCCTCCTCCTCCTCCTCCTCCTCCTCCTCCTCCTCCTCCTCCTCCTCCTCCTCCTCCTCCTCCTCCTCCCCCTCATTCTTCTTCTTACCTGCCTGTCTTTTTTGTGTCTCAGTCGCTTCTTTCCGTCCATTTGTGAGTAAGTCATGAGCTCATTGTGACTGAAGGTTATCTCAAGCTGGCTTTTAATGTTTGCTAAGTCTGTAGCAGTGTTGACAATGCTTTATGTGTGTGTGTGTGTGTGTGTGTTTGGGGGTAGGAGGGAAGGGAAGTTCCATCCTCGTCTGCAGGGAAATATTATGATGGAGTCCCTTTTCAGGCGTATGAATGGGCTCTCTCTCTCTCTCTCTCTCTCTCTCTCTCTCTCTCTCTCTCTCTCTCTCTCTCTCTCTCTCTCTCTCTCTCTCTCTCTCTCTCTCTAACCTTTTTTGTGTTGCGTAAAGGCTCTGATGTTTCTCACTTCCTCTCTTTCTCTACATTTATCTCTTCATTTCCCAATCTCTCATCTAACCACTTTCTCCTCACTGATGTAAACTACGCATGTGTATATTCGACTCCCCTTCTGCTTCTTCATAAGTTTTATTTATTTTCCTCCATCTTTTTTTTTTTTATTTAGTAGTTTTTTTTTTTTTTTGTCAGCGTGTGTACAAACTTTGGTGGATGTTGCGTCATCCTCTTCAATCTCTTCCTCATCCTGTCCCTCTTTTTTTTCCCCTCCTTTCTTGGTGCGTGGCGCGGAGTAAATGGAGCCTTCCTACCTATCTGTCTGCTTTAATCTCTCTCTCTCTCTCTCTCTCTCTCTCTCTCTCTCTCTCTCTCTCTCTCTCTCTCTCTCTCTCTCTCTCTCTCTCTCTCTCTCTCTCTCTCTCTCTCTCTCTCTCTAGGGAAAAATATTTCTTTTACCTGCTTGTGTGTGTGTGTGTGTGTGTGTGTGTGTGTGTGTGTGTGTGTGTGTGTGTGTGTGTTGGGAGGGAGGAGAGAGTGTACGGGATTTTTATATCACGCTGCATCTTATTCATGAGTGAAGTTAACTTTGCATTAAAATTTTCTTTGCACGTCTGTTCTCTTTCACCTAGCTTGAATTTTTTTTTCGTTGGTCTCTCTCTCTCTCTCTCTCTCTCTCTCTCTCTCTCTCTCTCTCTCTCTCTCTCTCTCTCTCTCTCTCTCTCTCTCTCTCTCTCTCTCTCTCTCTCTCTCTCTCTCTCTCTCTCTCGTGAGACCTCATTATAGGCGGTAGAGAAAGAATCATGACCAACACCTGAGAGAGAGAGAGAGAGAGAGAGAGAGAGAGAGAGAGAGAGAGAGAGAGAGAGAGAGAGAGAGAGAGAGAGAGAGAGAATCATGTCCCCAAGTGAGTAGTAGAGATGCCACAGAGGAGCAGAATTATGTCCTTTAGGTTCCTGTTGTTGTTGTTGTTGTTGTAATGATTCTTCTTTTTCTTCTTCTTCTCCTTCTTCTTCTTCTTCTTCTTCTTAACTTCTTTTTTTCTTTACTTTCTTTCCTCTTTTCTTCATTTTCTTCTTTTTCTTCCTCACGCTCCATCACATTTTCCACAGGTATTCATGACTCATTACCTCTCAGATCATTAAAGAAACGAGTAGTAATGCTGGCTTTGTTTAGGGGTCTTAAGGGTATAATCTTTTCCGAAGGCTGGGTTGTCGGTGTCTGTGTCTCTATCCCTGTGGTGTAGTACAGTGTGTATTTAATTACCAGATGTCCTTCCTGGTAGCTTTTGTTTGCCCTTCGTATACTTGTAGCTGTATTTTGTGGATGAGTATTGAGAGAGAGAGAGAGAGAGAGAGAGAGAGAGAGAGAGAGAGAGAGAGAGAGAGAGAGAGAGAGAGAGAGAGAGAGAGAGAGAGAGCACGTTATTCTTGCTTTGTGTCCAAGGGCTTTGTGCAATATTGTGTCTACACCAAGCATGTGTGTAAGTGCATTTAGAGTCGTGATGTAAATGCTTGCTCTCTCTCTCTCTCTCTCTCTCTCTCTCTCTCTCTCTCTCTCTCTCTCTCTCTCTCTCTCTCTCTCTCTCTCTCTCTCTCTCTCTTTCTCGTGCTGTGTGTGTGTGTGTGTGTGTGTGTGTGTGTGTGTGTGTGTGTGTGTGTGTGTGTGTGTGTGTGCGCGTGCGCGTGCGTGCATGAGTGCGTGCGTGCGCTCCTTGGATCATGATAACTTCGTTCCTGGAACACGATGATGGAATAGGGAAAAAAATATGCATTGCAATTAAGAACAAAGAGAATCTGTGATTGAATTTATGCACTGTCGTCTTTCTTTTCTCTCCCTCTCTCACCTATTTGCCTTAACCCTTTAACCTTTTAGCATTTAGTATTATATGACTTATATGGGAAATGGAGCTTTTCACCTTTATAATGTTGGATTCTTTGTGATGTCCTTTGTCAGAGTAATTACCTTTATGCCTTTAGCTCATTGTAATTAGTGCTGGTCAAGATCAAAGGAGTCAACTATTTAATTTTTCGGTGTTATTTTTTAGAATTCTTTTGTAGTAGAGTTTCCTTTATATATTTTTTTTAATTCTTTTGTAGTACAGTTTCTTTTATTCATCCTTTATTTATTTATTTTTTATATTAAATTTGTGTAATCAGTCATTCTTTCATCCACTGCTTCATTCGCTAATTTCTTCAGCTATTTATTCATCTGGTTATTGCTGTGCTGCTTTGTTTCTCTTTATTCATTTACAGTTTTTATTTGCTTTGGATCTTTACTCTCTTTCATATTTGAATTTTGCCGAGGCGCAGTGCTGAGAAATAATTGCATCTCTTTTTAGCATTCTCTTGTCTGAATATTTTAGGTCCTCTGTATTGCATTTTCTCTCTGCTTTCTTGCGTGTGTGGGTTTTACTAAGTGGGTCTTAGTGGGAACAAGTGGTGCATTCTGGTGGAGGCGGCGCGGCGACTCTGCTGGGGACGCCACATGCTGCTTTCTTTATGGCTTGTATTGGCGCTATTGACTTCAGTGTCCGAATATTAGTATTGGAGGAGGACGTAACTTCTGGTGTGTTTTCATTATCGTCTGATTTTTTTAATTTAATTTCTTCTCATTCTTCTTTTTTTCTTTGTCTCATTGTCATTGTTATTGTCATCATATTAGTAATATCATAGTCATCATCGTCATCGTCGTCGTTGTTGTCATTGTCATCATTGTCGTTGTCGTCGCCGCCTCCGTCGTCATCGCTATCTTCGTCTTTGTTGGTCAGCTAACGAGCAAACTGAATAAATCACATAAGCGCTTTCTTAATTTAGATTTACATACTGCTGCAAAATTCAATCTTTTAGAGTGTGTGCCTTAAGGAAAGTCTTTTAATAATTTTTGACTTGCAGCACTAGGGAAAATGGGTATTGTTTCGATCCTACAATAGATTAATACAAGTGCATTTTATGTATTTGATGCTCCATCAGCAAAAAATACAAATATATCTGTGCACATCACGGACAAAATTCGCGCAACCTTTGCACTCACTACCAGTGCGTTTATAGTTTTCCTTCATTCTTAAATCCTCTCTCCTGGTGACATTTTCAGTTCTCAGATGTTGTAAGGACACTGTCGGCTGGCCACAGGATGTAAGGAAGAGGGAACACGCTAAACACAATCGTAATGAGCACACATATCACATGACCTGCCCTGATTGTTCCAAAAGCCCATAATGATATTAAGGCCTGGTGCTTAGTTCCGTCATGTTTCGCATAAAAAACAACGAGACGAATAAATGCAAATTATGAAAACAATCTTTATCTCATTGCCAATTTTTATTCGCATTTTCTAGCGGATATTATACACTAAGTATTATTCAGTAAATCATTACCTTCAGAATTAAATTCCTTTTTGGTTTTACATAAGATAGATAAAGGATAGTAATTCATTTTATATCTTAATTAATGGGTTTCCGAAAAAAAAAAAAAAAAAAAAGTAATGCACACACACACACACACACACACACACACACACACAGAGAGAGAGAGAGAGAGAGAGAGAGAGAGAGAGAGAGAGAGAGAGAGAGAGAGAGAGAGAGAGAGAGAGAGAGAGAGAGAGAGAGAGAGAGAGAGAGAGAGAGATTATAACCTTGAAAGAAATTGTCACTTTACCAGTAATGGAAGATGACGCGTGGACGGCCTGGTAATGCAAGCAGCCTGTAATTGGGGGATTGTTGTGTTAGAAGAATGACGTATCGGCAGGAGGATGAAAGCCATCAAGCGAGTGCAACGTGTCTTATCTTCTCTCGACGATGCTCACAAACCCGAGATGATGAACGGTGGCGATGACGGTAGTGGTGATGGCAGTGGTGATGGTGGTAATGACATGCCCTTTAAATGTATCACATTCCTTGGTAGTTCCCCAAGGCCTGTGCTGCGTCTTGTTTGTGTTTTATCATAATACTTGCGGTGGTGTTGGTTTGTCTGCTTCCTCCTCCCTTTGTTCCTCCCCCGTTCAGCCTCTCCTGTGTCGGCTTGCCTCCGTTCATCTGTTTGAGTGCATTTGTCGTCCTGAGTGCTTCATCCCTTTTGCGCTGCTTATTTTTTAGAGTCGTGTGTGTGTGTGTGTGTGTGTGTGTGTGTGTGTGTGTGTGTGTGTGTGTGTGTGTGTCTGTGTCTGTGTGTGTGTGTGCGTGCGTGTAGGTGAGAGAGCGACTAAATGTGAGTGGGTGTATTTTTATTTCATATTCATCTTTATATTACAGCCTTCCCTCATTCTCACTCTCACATTACAGCTCCAAGGACACCTCACGCCTAGCCTAGAATATCACCGGTTTTACATCTTTCTTCACCTCCCTTACCTCCTCCTTTCACCCCTCTTCCCTACTCTCCCCTGCCTCCCACACTGGCTCTGTATCCTATCCTCATACATAACGTTTTCTTTAAATTCAGCACTCGTTTTTCAGTACAGAGTTACATTCAGGCTGGATTTATTAGGTTCCTCATCCTTCACATCATCCCCATCTCAGCTGTAGAATTAACTGACTCGTCCCTCTCTATATCGCGTCTTTCTCTCCACGGTGTCCTAAATCTTTCCTATCTTTCTCTATCTTTCATTCGTTATTGGCCTGATTTATGTTATCAATCTCCAATCAGTTTCCATGTAGAAGTTTTTCGTGTTTTCTTGCTTTCTTTTCGGTTTCTCCCCTTCTCAATTTTATCTTCTTATCATATTCCTGCTTTATCTCTCTGTATCTGCTCTCATCCCTTATTCGCTTAATTTATGTTATCCATGTTATGTGCATCCAAGTTCAGATCTCCGCATTTCCTTGCTTTCCTCCAGCTTTTTTTCCTTTTTTATTTTATTTCTTTCCACCATATTCTTTTTTATCTCCATATCTTATAATTCCTTATCCTCCTGGATTTTGTTGACCTTGCATCCACGTGTAGATCAATGTACCGTTTTCTTCCTATATATATGCAGCTTCTCCCTTCCCCAGTTTCTCGTATCCATCACAGGCCTCCTTTATCTCTTTATTTATTCATCCAATTTTTGTCATCACCCTTGCATCAACATCCAAATGTACAGATCTATGCATGCATTCTTCTTCCTATATTCGCAGCTTCTCCCTTTCTCAATCTCTCTCTCTCTTTCCCTCGCATTCCTCCCTCACTCCCCCACAGAACTTGGATCAATAAGCTTGCTTGCAGAGGGAGGGGAGGGCGAGAGGAAGGGGTTGGGAGAGGGAGTGTCAGAGCTGGTAGGAACTCCCCACACACCCCTTATCCCACTGCGGAGAGTTGGGGTGACGTGGGGTAGGGTAGGGTGGGGTGGAGTGGGCTGGGTGGGCTGGGTTGAGCTAGCCTTGGGTGGATGTGGAAGTTGAGGGGATGCTGATACGAGGCTGAAGTGGATGCGGCTTAAACGGATACGTTTGGGGAGGGGAAAAAAAGGTAAATTGTAGGTGAGGAAAATCAGGAAATGGTAAGAATTTACTTAGGATAATGTGGTGTGGTGGTGTTCATTAGTGTGTGTGTGTGTGTGTGTGTGTGCGTGTGTGTGTCTGTCTAGCAGTAGTAAAAGTCCCTTTCCCGCTGAGGGAAATGGGAAGGGGCGCGAGATCGATGTAGTAGCTGTGAAGGGAGAGGCAAAGAAGGTCAGGAGAACATAGACGAGACGAGGGAAGTTTGAGGAAAACGTTTCTGGTTGAGAGAGAGAGAGAGAGAGAGAGAGAGAGAGAGAGAGAGAGAGAGAGAGAGAGAGAGAGAGAGAGAGAGAGAGAGAGAGAGAGAGAGAGAGAGAGAGAGAGAGAGAGAGAGAGAGAGAGAGAGAGAGAGAGAGAGAGAGAGAGAGAGAGAGAGAGAGAGAGAGAGAGAGAGAGAGAGAGAGAGAGAGAGAGAGAGAGAGAGAGAATTTGTTAGACTTGTGGTAAAAGTTAATGTGTTACTGTATGGGAAAGGAAAAAAGAAGAGGGAAAGGGAAGGGCAACAGGAAGAAAGTAGGGGGCGTGTCGGAGAGGCTTACTAGGTACAGTGAAGACATATAGGCCTGACTTTGATATATATTGCTCTCTCTCTCTCTCTCTCTCTCTCTCTCTCTCTCTCTCTCTCTCTCTCTCTCTCTCTCTCTCTCTCTCTCTCTGTGTGTGTGTGTGTGTATGTCTTTCTCTTTGTCCGATCGGTTTTTCTTTGTGTTCTGTCTTTACCTCATCTCCTTTGTTTGGTCTTTCACGTCATTCATCTTGCCGCTCTTCATCCATCAGTACACTTTCTTATTTGTCTCCCTGTCTGTCTTTCTGTTCATCTGCCTGTCTCCTTATCGGCCTATCTATCGCTACACCTGTCTGTCTAACATACATTTCTTCACACCTGTCTCCTGCTTATGTGCCTTATTTTTTCATCATCACCTATATCTTACCTTTACTTATATTCATCTACCTGTTGACTTACCTGTCTTTACAATATCAACTTGTCTATCTCTCCTCCTACATTGGCTCGTCCCTGTTTCTATTTATATTGGCTTCGTGTTTTAATAATCTCCCTTTTCGTTACAAGAGGGAGCATCATTAGTAGCAACAGCAGCAAGAACGAGTAAAGGGGGAAAAGGTTGGAGGTGTAGGGATTAGAGAACACTCCACCATTATGCTGTAACCTTTCCTTACCTGCCGCTGTTTTACCTGGAACTGTATTAATTAACTCTCGTGTGTGCTTTTGTGCTTGGGTTTTTTTTTATTCCTCTCTCGATATTTTTTTCTCTCTCTCTTGATAGCTTTCTTAGTGTGTATATGTGTTTGTGTGTGAATCTGTGTCCAACTCTCTCTCTCTCTCTCTCTCTCTCTCTCTCTCTCTCTCTCTCTCTCTCTCTCTCTCTCTCTCTCTCTCTCTCTCTCTCTCTCTCTCTCTCTCTCTCTCTCTCTCTCCTAATTAATGTTGTTTCTCTCCAACCCTCCAGTCTTTACCTTACGCGACCTCATAACGCACAAGATATTTATGGAGTAGCTTCGTCCTCCTCCTCCTCCTCCTCCTCCTCCTCCTCCTCCTCCTCCTCCTCCTCCTCCTCCTCCTCCTCCTCCATTCTAACCTAACAAGAAATAATGGATTCAAGATTATACCCAAACGTTTTAAATCCCACGAGGCAAAACATTTTTTCTTTAATCGTATAGTAAATATATGGAATAAACTTCCTGCAGAAATTGTGAACAGCAATAGTATTGAATCATTCAAAAATAAAATAGACAAATATTTAAAAGCAAATCCCCAACAAGCTCTCTTCTTGTCCGAATAATTACTAAATTCACTAATAAACTCTTATTCACCAGTTTTAATATAACTTGTATTAACTTTCAGGTAGGCGTATAGAGTTCACCGTAGGGTGAATAGTAGAACTTCATTTCATCCTTTCCTATGAAAATTTCCATGCCAGTTTTTCCATACTGCATGGTACTTTTCCCAACTATTTCTATGCCAGCGCAAGCTGGAGGGAGTGGTGGGTGGGGAGGAGCCTTCTGCTATGCTGTCCTGTCTCTCTTCCCTGTAGCTAGTTAGAAGTAGTTACCAAACAGCCTTGCAAGGACCAAAAGATCTGTTGCTGTTTGGCTTTCCTTTGTATTCCTTTGTATTCCTCCTTCATTTACTTAGCTCATAGTCTCTTAGTCCCCTGCACCTCTTCCTTCCTTCCCTCTCTCCCTCCCTTCCCTTCCTCCTCTGTCATCATTAATAATCTCCAAATAAATCATCGCCATCCCCGCGAAGATAACCCTAACACCACTTTTCTTGATTCTCTCTGCAGTTTACTCCTTGTCTCCGCTCGTCTAAGTGAAATCCGTATTCAGAAACGCTTTGTTCTCCCACCACGACTATTTTCAAAGACCACAGAGATGACTAGTCGGGTTTTCAAGAGTGTTTCTCCTGTTAGTAGTGTAGGAATTATGTTAATCTGTCATTAGAACCATAAAAATAGCCTTAAAAACCTGTGTCACTTCCAGCTAGTAGGAGAGCTTATTGAAAGTAGTGGAGATGCGGGTAGACGCCGTGTTTCCTGCAGTTCTCCTTGCCTCTGCACACCTAATCTACCGCCCTCTTTTCTGCAGTATTCCTTGTCTCTGCATGCTTAACTAAATCTACACCCTCTTTTCTGGAGTACGCCTGGTCTCTGCACACCTAACTCAATCTACCGTCCTTCTTTCTTCTCTCCTTCCTTCTCATTATGGCATTCCACGGTACCGCCTTTCTGCGAACCATCAGAGCAACGGTTGGGTGCTCGTATCATCTTGCCACAATTAGAGAGGCGGAAGTGACCACATCGAGAGAGGAGTATACGGGAGGTTTTGCCAGGGGATGAGACGGGATGGGAAGGGTCAGGTGGAGTGACGTATGTGGCGACTCTGTGGAAATGTTGGTAGTGTTGATAGTGCTGTTGGCATGGAAAACGGTGAGGAAGTTGGTATTTTATATTATAGTTGTGTATTCTTAAACGTTTCGACGCTTTGATTATTTCTAACTGGATCAAGTGGATGTTATTGGGGTTTTCAAGAGTGTTTTTTTTTTTTTTTTTACAATTCCAGTGATAGTTTGACAAAGATTATGGATTATCGACAAAAAAAAAGTAAAAGAAAAAAATACATACATGAACCTGACTTATCATCTCTGTGGCCTTTGAAATGGAAAAAAAATAGTATATATATATTAATGAGATCTGAAAGCTTTTAGAAATATAAGCTTAGATCTTTTACTGCTTGTTTTGAGTTTTACATAGTGTTCGCGGTTAATCCTTCGTTGGCAGAGATAATCAAAATGTGTTGATGAGAGGTAAAGGTGAGCAAGGTGATAAGTTAACATCATTTGACTGTTGAGTGTCAGGTGGCGTCCGCTGTGACTCCTTAGGTGATAGTGGTGTAATGGAGGGTGGTGGTGGTGGTGGTGGTGGTGGTGGTGGTGGTAGTGTGGAAGGAGGGAGGTTAAACTTTTTGTGTGATGAGTCTTCAGATGTCTTATTTTCTCTCGCTAATGAATATATAATTGGTCTATTTACATTTAAGAGTAGTTTATTATGTATATTTATTAATATTTACCTATCTGATTATGTATGAGAGAGAGAGAGAGAGAGAGAGAGAGAGAGAGAGAGAGAGAGAGAGAGAGAGAGAGAGAGAGAGAGAGAGAGAGAGAGAGAGAGAGAGAGAGAGACTGTATAATTAAATATTGATTCGTATCTTTCACCTTTGATAATAATTTTGATAATTTCTACCTTAATTACCGAACACCGACATTGATAACACCATCTAACAAGAACAAAAACACTCTTTCTTCACCTGTTGCACGTAAACACATACCTAACCACATCAAAAGAGTTAATCACACATACCTCCCCCTTTCCCCTTGCATCTTTAAGACCCGTATTCATTATTAATCAAACGTGATGCTCCCATATCTTTTTTTCCTCACCTTCTTACCTTCCTACATTGTTTTTGTTTTTCCCTCATGCTCGTGGAAGGGGGACACAGGAAAAAAAAAAAGACTGGAAGAGAAGACGCCTCGTGGGAAATGAGAAGGAAATTAATTATGGTTATGTCGATGGAAACGGAAGTCATGGGAGTGGAGGAGGAGGTGGAAGTGAAATGGAAGGTGGTGGTGATGGTGGAGTCGGGAAAGAAGGAAGAGTTGTTTGGAGAGTAACGGTCGGAAAAAAAAAAGAAAAAAAAAGTAGGAGGGAGTGAAGGAGGAGTTGAAGTTGGAGGTCAATGTGTGGGTGGAGATCAGTGAGGAGGAGTTGGCGGAGTAAAAGTAGAGTAGAAAGAGAAAGAGTTAGATGATAAAGGAGAGAAGATGGAGGAGGTGCTGGAGGCGAAGGAGGTGGCTTTGGTAAAGAAAACGTGGTGAAGCGAGGAAGAAAAAGGGAGAGGAGAGGATAAAAAGGTAAAGGAGAAAGAGCAAAGTCAAAGAAAATATTGGTATATTGGTGTTCTGCTTCAGAGAGAGAGAGAGAGAGAGAGAGAGAGAGAGAGAGAGAGAGAGAGAGAGAGAGAGAGAGAGAGAGAGAGAGACTCGATATTCTATTCTTAATTAATAACCTGAGTTTCTCACCAAGATGCCGGGAACGCCACTGCAGTGAAAGAGAAAGGTGTTCGTGTGTGTGATCATGATGGGAGGACCTGGCTGGCTGGAGGTGTTAGGCGTAAGTTAGCTGGCAGAGACGGGTGATATAGGCTGGGGGTGGCGGGGGGAAGGAGCGAGGGAGAACGCTTATATAGGGCGTAGGAGAGGAGATGAATCTGGATAGGGAGGAGGAAGAGAAGAAAAGACTTGTATGGTGGGAGGCGAGCTGGAGGGAACCTAGATAGAGGATGTTTGTGGGAAGAAGGAAATGAGGTACCCTGCTGAGTTTATTGGGGCGAGGCGGGGTGGCTAAGATGTGTCGTGTTTGGTGGTGAGTATCTGGCGGGGGCGGGATGGCAGGCTGTTCAAGGCAAGGCACTAAGATCAATACCTCATGCATACATTTCCTATTGGATATCCAGAATCAACGAACACTCTTGCACTGACTTTGCCTTACCAAGTCACGCGCCTTTCATCCCACTACACTACCGACCCACACCTACTACTACACCTACCGCCACTCTACAGCCCATCCACACCTCCCACACTCACTCTCTCATCAGCCTTCACTGCATCATACGTTCCTCACACCAGCATTGCAATTTCCTTTCCCCCATCACGCCTTCATAAGTTTTTAGTGCTGCTGGTTGCCTCTTTCATGCCGCCTAAATCCCGTTTATGCCTTTCCGCTCTGAACTGTTGCCCCACCTCGCTGCGCCTCGCCTCGCCTCGCCTACTCAGTCCTGCCTGCAATACGCCGCACCAACGCACTTCCATTATCGTCTTCACCGTCAACAGGATCAAATGCTACCTCTGATGTTACGTCTACTGCTACTACTACTACTACTACTGTTACTTGTAGTGCTTGTTGTTGTTGTTGTTGTTGTTCTTGTTTTACTTGTTTTTTGTTCTTGTTCTTTTTGTTCTTGTTCTTCTTGCTCTTTTTTTCTTGTTTTTTCTTGTTCTTTTCTCCTTCCTCCTCCACTTCTGCTATTGCTACTACTACTACTACTACTACCACTACTACTACCACTACTACTACTACTACTACTACTACTACTACTACTACTACTACT
>NC_087157.1:7077500-7102500 GCF_035594125.1 Scylla paramamosain | reverse complement strand
AAACTCTTATAAATCTTTTTTTTTTTTTTGTTCACCATGTAGTTGATCTATGGAATGGGGTTCCTCGAGACGTGGTAGACTGCAGCACCGCAAAGACTTTTAAATGCCGTCTTGACAGAATATTTTGCCTCCAATCCGCGGCGAACAGCGTTAGTGCTAATAAACGGCTCGAAATCCGAGTGGGGTCATGTCATTAGTGGGGTGCCACAGGGATCAGTATTAGGGCCATTATTATTTCTAATATATATCAATGACTTGGATAGTGGAATTAGTAGCGATGTTAGTAAATTTGCGGATGACACAAAGATAGGTAGATTAATTAGGTCAGAAGCGGATGCCATCGCCTTGCAGACAGACTTAGATAGAATGAATGAATGGACGGATAGATGGCAAATGCAATTTAATATCAATAAATGCAAAGTGCTTAGCGTAGGTAGAGGAAACCCACACAATAGGTACACATTAAACACCCAAACTCTGGTAGGTACAGGGTACGAGAAAGATTTAGGAGTTATAGTTAGCTCTGAACTCCGTCTAGGGAAACAATGCATAGAAGCCAGAAACAAGGCAAATAGGGTACTAGGATTCATTTTTAGGAGTGTTAAAAGTAGAAGGCCGGAAGTAATATTAAAGTTATACTTGGCGCTGGTCAGACCTCATCTAGACTACGCTGTGCAGTTCTGGTCCCCACATTACAGGAAAGATATAGGTCTATTAGAATCAGTACAGAGGAGAATGACTAAAAGGATCCAGGGGATGAGGAGTATTCCTTACGAAGCGAGGTTGAAGCGGTTAAATTTACATTCTCTAGAGAGACGTAGGTTAAGAGGGGACCTGATAGAAGTCTTTAAGTGGTATAGGGGTTATAACAAGGGAGATGTAAGCAAAATTCTTAGGATCAGCAACCAAGGTAGAACAAGAAATAACGGGTTCAAGCTTGAAAAATTTAGGTTTAGGAAGGAGATAGGAAAAAATTGGTTCTCAAATAGAGTGGTAGATGAGTGGAACGGACTCAGTAATCATGTAGTTAGTGCCAGGACACTAGAGAGCTTTAAGAGAAGATTAGACAAGTTTATGGATGGGGATAACAGATGGAAATAGGTAGGAGTGTTTCATACAGGGACTGCCACGTGTAAGCCTGGTCGCTTCTTGCAGCTTCCCTTATTTCTTATGTTCTTATGTTCTTATGTTTGTTTGTTAGAGAATAAGTTGCTTGCCTCCAGGAAATGGGGGCACCTTATTTCATCTATTTACATTCCTTCCTTTAAAATTTCCTTCGGGTTTTTCCTTCTCTAACCCGGTAAGGTATTTATTTATAATCTGTATCCTGTACGGCTTATGCCGGAGGGAGTGGAGAGTCTTTTTCTTCAACTATCACCTTAGTAGTCCTAGGTCAGGTCACCTCGTGAGAATCGCAAGGTCTGTTGTGTCCTGAGAATCTATGTAACTCTATATGTAAGTCTCTCTCACCTAGCTTTCATATACTTCCGTCCCTTCCTTCCTGTCTTCCTCCACTCCTAACTTCTCCATACTTTATTTCCTTCCTCCTTCCCTCTCTTCCTAACTTATTTCCTCTAAGGCTTCCATTCCTCCTCTCCTATCTCTTCCCTCCTTTCCTCCTCTTCTCTTCCTTTCCTTTCTTCCTCCTTACTTCCTTCAGGGTAATCCTCCGCCACATTTCATTCCCTCAAGAACTAATGGCCATACTCTTCCCCCATTTCCCCCAATACCAACCCTCCCATTCCTTCCCACCCCTTCTTCCCTCCCCACCCATGCTGACACATCTTCTCAGGGGGTGTTACGGTGTCACCAGATGATAGCCAGTTAGATAAGACTTAATGATTAAGCTAATGACTCTGTTTTGCACTTTTAATTGCTTATTCCGAATGCCTGATGAAAGGATACGGTGTTCTTGGGGGTCGAAGGTGGTGGTGGTGGTGGTGGTAGTGGTGGTGATGGATGAAAGGGGTGAGATCGAACGTAATGCTTTGTTAATTTACTGGTGACCTACATTTGAGAGAGAGAGAGAGAGAGAGAGAGAGAGAGAGAGAGAGAGAAAAGAGCGAAAAAATCTCAAGAATTAACATAAAGTTGCCATTATTTTTGGCATCACTTCCTTCTGCGCCACCGTCTTTTTTCCTTCCCCCTTTTTACCTCCACTTTCCTTCCCTCCCCTCCCTTCCCCTCCCTCCTTCTTTTCTTCCTCCCTATGCCTTCAGTATCGTGATCCGCTTTCCTCTCCCTTAGGCATCTCCCTTATCAAATTTCCTGTCATTATCAAAGTGAGGAGACCTGACGCAAAGTACTACAGATTTGTTCACTTCAAGGGGAACAGTGGTGTGTGGGAGAGGGATTGGTATACTCTCTCTCTCTCTCTCTCTCTCTCTCTCTCTCTCTCTCTCTCTCTCTCTCTCTCTCTCTCTCTCTCCGGTATCTTCTTTTTCCGTCTATAACTTATCCTTCCTTCCTTCACCGCTCTCTTCCTGATCCTTCTTTATCTATTCTTCAGTCCCCGTCCTCCAACCAGCGCTCTCTCTTGCCTTAATATGAAAGGCACTTATGAAGCATCAGATTTTAGTGCAGTGGGGATGAGGAAGCACCGTGTAATGCCTGGTTATACTGGTTATCAAAGCAAACAAGGGAGCATAGGCTAGGAGGAGAAGGAGGAGAAGGAAGAGAAGCGAACAGCAGTGTGGAAACAATGAGAGGAAGGAGAAAAAGGAGGAAAACAGAACAAATTATAAGAGAGTACGGAGACTGCAAAGAGCCAGTTGCCTTGAACGTAAACATGGTAGTTGGGGTGAAGAAGGAGGAAAACGAGGAAAACAAAACATAAAAAGAATGAGACTCCAAAAGGCGAGCTGATAAGAACAAACAAGGTAGTTCTGAGTGTGGGAAGAAAGATGGGGGTGTAGGCTAACTAACGAGGAGGAGGAGGAGGAGGGGATGAAGGAGGATGAGGAGGAGCAAGTTGTGAAAGTGATTAATGGCCCAGAAGATAATTCGTTGTGACAGGCCAGAGCAGTTGTGTTGATTGAGGCATGGAGCGATTCCTTGGCGGGATTGTCAGGCACTGAAGGCGTATAACTGAGAGAGAGAGAGAGAGAGAGAGAGAGAGAGAGAGAGAGAGAGAGAGAGAGAGAGAGAGAGAGAGAGAGAGAGAGAGAGAGAGAGAGAGAGAGAGAGAGAGAGAAAACTGACTGGTCGATCCCTGCACCGTCGGGTTATCCGCAAAGTTGTATTGGCTTAGTGTTGGTGGGAAGCTCTACGGGGGGTGTGTAGTGTGGCCTTCTGGGAGTCTTGGCTCTTTTTTGCTGCTGTTCAGATTTTTCAATAATCACTTACACAACTTTCTGGACTTACTTTTGCACTACAATCTCTTGAATAGTTTTGGTAAAGGAAGGACAAAAGTTTATCACACACATCTTTTTCAGAGACTAATTTTCACACTAGTCTCTTAATTAGTTCTGTACTCTAAAAAAAAAAAAAGGGCAAAAGGCTAATCTCCTATCTCTTTTCTCTATTCACTTACAAAAATATTTACAGTGCTCTGAGTAACAAAGGATGGCTGTAGCAAGATAAGAGGTTGATCAATTGTCTCCCTACTCCTGGGTATATAGTGCATTATTTTACCTGTTACTGTAGATTGACTTCGTATTAGAGTATAGTTTGAAGACCGTAGTGTTATTATGGACGTGGTTATAGTAGGTTATGTTAACTGTCAGTCTTAAACGCTATCATGAATTTGTATAGTGGGTCACAGTGCTTAGACGTCTTAAAAGTTGTTGTATACTTGGGTGTTAATATATTATAGTTTGAAATTTTAAACTCTACCAACGACCTAAATCATCATGAACATTGTGGTGTCTATTATGACGCGCGCTGGATAAGGTATAAAAGAAGCAGGGGGGAAGGACTTTCTAACTTCTACGTTAACTTATTGAGGGCACGAGTGAAAAGTTTGGAAAGGCTTTAGAAAAATAATTAAAAAATCAAGAGTTCTGAGCTGCAAATGTTGGTGTATAGAACTGAATAACTAACTAACTGGAGTGATGTGCAGTGATTCAATGTAAACTGTATATTTCAACGACATTAAAAAAATATTATTCATGAGTAATATTGAAACATTGACGTGTTGTCCCAGTTCTCTCTCTCTCTCTCTCTCTCTCTCTCTCTCTCTCTCTCTCTCTCTCTCTCTCTCTCTCTCTCTCTCTCTCTCTCTCTCTCTCTCTCTCTCTCTCTCCCCACCCTAGTTAAACGAAAGGTATATACCACCAGTTTGCCGCCGACCTGGAGTTAAGCTGGCGGGATATTTGTTCGAACAAGGGAGTTTGCAGACTGCCTCACCACACATGTACGCACCCTGCAGGCCGGAACTGGGTCAGGGGGGAGAGTCCGCATTTGTCATGCTGCGTCACCTAATTCCTGACGCGGCGTGACCCGGACTGATTGTGAGTAAAAAAACAGGATGGATCATGACGGAGACAAAACACAAATAGCTGATATCGCGTGAGGGTCCAGACGATGAACAAATGTGGCGGGAAAAAAAGAAAAAAAAAAAAACAGAAATCTGATCTTTTTTATGATATTGCACATGAATTTCAATTTGATTAAGGTTCGTATTCTGAAACACTCCTGCCTGCACCTCGACTACTTTCAAAAGGCTCTAGTTTAAGGGACAATTTTTTTAAGGGTATTTTTTACTGTTTTAGAGACAGATTTATAAGATTTCAGCATTATTAACAGGAAAATATACTCCTGAGAGCCAGACTAATTATCTTTGGCCTTTGAAAATAATCTTGGTGAGAGAGAGCAGAGCCTTCCTGATTACGGGCTTGAGTCTTGTTTAACCCCATGATGCGAGCATCAAGCCACGGACGCGCCACAAGCAGCAGCGACACCTCCACGTCCATGTGGCAGCGGCAGGCGAGGGGGCGAAAATACGTGACGGGAATGGGAGGCTTTAGACTTTAGGCTCGGGACCTTTATGGAACGTGTCAGGCCTCTCTCCACGTTTGAAAGGGACGTGTATTTATTTTCCATTTCAAGTGCATCAACGTCAGTCAACTAAATATTGGGTTTTTGCGCGGAATTTTGGAACTGGAACTGATGGTGTTTTGAGTGTGAAATACCGCTGGACGCGGGAAGGCACTGCGACATGGGGACGTTAAAGTGAGTGATACATTGCGTACGTGCAGGGAAGCGTATGGCGTCGCAATGTATCTACACAATGGTAGTAAAAATAGTAAGGACGGAAGATGGATTGAAGACAGGATGGTATTATGGTACCACTCAGTCTTCAGTCTGTCTTCTGTTTTAACTATTGTTGCCTCCTGCACGAAAACATCCGAAAACACCACACGTGTCATGTCCATCAGTCAACGAAAACAAACTCCAGTGGTGAAACTACATTAGCCTGTCACTGGAAACGTAATTATGGATGAATATTAGGTGCCAGCCAAGTTATTATATCCTGAAAGATTGACACCTTCACAAAACAATCAGGAGGTGCAATAGACAAGCGTCAGGTAATTGATTTATGGGAATGAGCTGGTAATCTGGGCAGGGCAGCGTGACAGACCGCGATCCTCGTCACCCAGCGGGAATTGGTTCTGTTATTGACTCCGATGAATAATCCGCGTGCTTGTGACAGTTTAAATGCTTCTGGTCCCCACTATTATACGGGAGTCACCGGCAGGATTATGTAGAGCTGCAGCAGAGGCTAAAGTCCAGGCTGTCTGTGTAGCACCGTGACTGGAGGCTGCAGTACAATTTATGGGACAAATGAGGCAGATAAATAAAACGTTTATTTATTTTTTTTTTTTTTTCAGTCGTCTTCATTGTCATTTTTCTTAGAAATTTCAGATTAAAAGTCGTGGAAGATATTTTGTAATATTAAAAAAAATAATAATAATAAATGAAATTCGTGAGTCAGGTGAAGTCTTGACTTTCACCTTGATTTTTTTTTTTTTCTAGAAAGTTCTGGTTGAGAGACAGATAAGTTTTTTTGTAGCATTTTTCAGCGGTTATAAGCAGTGCGTAACGTTGATGCATAACACATGACGTAAAATTACATACTCCATGACAAACTTTGGTTAGGAAAGACGAGTGGAGGAGGCTGGAGAGAGAGAGAGAGAGAAAAAAAATTACCCTTTAGTGAAATCTTAAAAGGCGGGGATGAGAAAAATAAAAATAATGATGTTAACAAGATTTATGGCCTTGTGAAAAACACGCTTCCTGGTAAAATTCATCACTTGTAGGAGAAACAGACCAACCACGCATCATAATAGGAACTCCCAGGAGCACCGCACACTGTACCAGTAGGTGGAAAGGGCTCAGGTAACCCTCACGCGCCCTGTTACCGCCACTTGCACCTGCCACCGCCACCACCACCACCACCACCACCACCATAGCAGTCATTTTCATATACTTTCGCCTTCGCATCAGAAAGACTCGCCACCGATGGAAGGTAATGCCGTGGCCACAGTCCGCTTCCGTTTCCCGAGCGATCAGAGGCTTTCCTGCAAAATAAGATTCCTCGGTTGCTTACAGACATTGCGAGGGCTTAGCGTCTTCCACTGCCGTAAGTTAAGTAAGTAGGTGCACGTGTCGTTACGTTAAGATTTCGTCGCGTTGGAAATTATATGAAGAAAAGTCAGGGTGAATGTTGAGGGTTCCTTATTGCCTAACAGCATTCTTTTTTTTTTTTTTTTTTTTTTTGTCTTTATTTCTTTACTTTTTCCTTCCCTTTCCTTTTTTTTGTCTACTCTATCTGTTTTCTTGTTTCATTTTTTCTTATATCTTTTTCTCTTCTCTTATGCTTTTATTTTCTTTCTATCCATTTATTTCTTGTATCTTTTTCTCTTCTTTTATGTTTTTATTTGCTTTCTATCCATTTATTTCTTTTTTCTTTGTTTTTCTTTCGTCTTACTTATGAGTGCTGCCGTGGTGGTTGTGTGTTTGTTGTCGAGGGCGTGGGGGTGCAAGACGGCGTGTGAGCGCGGCGTGGTGAAGAAGCAGGAATGATGTAACACAAGATTTCTATTTTTACTTGTATCTCTTCATCACTGTTTTGATAGATCCCTTCCCCCCCCCCCCACTGCTAATGTATGGCGACGTAGATAACGAGCAACAGATGATAAATGCAATCCCCTGAAGCACTCCATTACTTAATCACATTCCTGTACAGCCAATCCAGCAGTTTCCAAATAATAATCGAGTGTGTGAATACCCGTCAATTAGTAAAAAAAAAACTGTCATTTTTAATTAGGTTAATAACGGTGGAGATTAATGAAAGATTCCCCAGGCCTCCATTAGCAAGACAAATTACTGTGACAAAGATGAAGAGAGCCTGTGTAACCTATTAAGTGTATAATGGATTGATAGTGTTACTTCATTAGCAACTTGTATTTCCCTCAGAGAGACTTAGACAGATGATGAGATATGGAAGGTGGATAGAGGGAATGAGTACAAGGTAGGGAATTGCGAGGGGAATGAAAAGGTAAACACAATTGGACAGGTACGTAATGAGGTGGAATTGAGCAACTACCTGTGGAGGGTGGAAAAAGGGGAAGTAGGAGGAGGAGGAGATGGAAGAGGGTCTGGAGGAGTTTTATTCAGTTATGTAACGGAAGAAAGTTTGGGAAGAAAGAAGTCTTGGGAAACTGCATTGTTCTCTCTTCCTTACTCCTCCTTCTTCTCTTCGTCCTTGTCTTTGTCCTTGTCCTTCTCCTCCTCCTCCTCCTCCTCCTCCTCCTCCTCCTCCTCCTTTGTAATACTTACTACAACAAACACGAACAAAATTCTACCATCACCTCAGAATTAAGAAAAAAGGGAAGAACGAAATATAAGTGGCTGAGAAAGTAAGAGAGAAAAGAAAGTGAATACTCGGACGGAACAAAAGGGAAAGGAAAGACGAGTAGAGTAATTACTAAGGATGACCCTTTATCCTCTGTCTCCTTCCCCTCCCCTTCCCTCCCCAATATCTCTACTCCTGCTCCTCCTCCCCCTCCCACAGTCCCTCCCCCTTATCTTACAAAGAAACATTCCACAGTCCAGAACACTCGTAGACCACAAGAGAGAGAGAGAGAGAGAGAGAGAGAGAGAGAGAGAGAGAGAGAGAGAGAGAGAGAGAGAGAGAGAGAGAGAGAGAGAGAGAATGGGTGGAGGGTGTACTAAACGGCCAGGGTTAATTATGGACTCTGGCAGTATGGTCGAAATTATGCCTTTTGTAAGCTGGAATGTGAGTCTCTTGGTGGAATCATTATCATCATCATTATTATTATTATTATTATTATTATTATTATTATTATTATTATTATTATTATTATTATTATTGTTATTGTTATTATCATTACTTACTACTATTACTACTACTACTACTACTACTACTACTACTACTACTACTACTACTATTACTACTACTACTATCACCACCATTACCAGCTAACACAACCACCACCACAATTCATCCAACTATTATTACTATCATAAGATCCATTATCACCATTTTCATCATTTTCATTATTGTATTATCTTACCTCACGAAAAAAAAATTGTTGCTGGTTGTGGTTTATTGTATTTTTCCTCGTTAGTGCAGATTTGTGGTAAATGAATTATTTTTTTACCCTCATAATTGGTAACGTCTTTCATCAGTGTTTTCTTTGTCAATATTTACCCAACAAAGGTTTGCTTGCATCCTCTCTCTCTCTCTCTCTCTCTCTCTCTCTCTCTCTCTCTCTCTCTCTCTCTCTCTCTCTCTGTCTCTCTGTCTCTCTGTCTCCAATACATTTAATTTTCCTCTAAACATTTATTTACTATCATTTATTTTCTCGCAGCGTTATTCACGAGTCACGAATCTCTCTCCATATATTCATGTATACATTTATGCATATCTCCTAGCTGCCTTAAGTCCGCCATTTGGAAATGCGGATCAGTGGGGACAAATATGTATGACTGTATGACCTTTCCTTCCGTTTATCTTCCACTGTTATGTTTTTTTCCCGTGTGTGTGTGTGTGTGTGTGTGTGTGTGTGTGTGTGTGTGGTTGTGGGTGCTTTGGAGTGACGAGTGGCGCCTATTTTTCTTATTAGTAAGTCCTGAGGGAGTGTTCCTCAGCCAAAGAATGACAGAAGGCCGGAATATAGCTTTATTTAAGAGAGAGAGAGAGAGAGAGAGAGAGAGAGAGAGAGAGAGAGAGAGAGAGAGAGAGAGAGAGTGCTTACTTTAAAAGATGAGGTATTTTAGGGGTATTGTGTTGAGTGAAGTTTATGAATTTGCATAATAAGTCAGTTTTTTAAAATTTCGTGTCCTTATCTTTGCTTTTTTGTTCGTCTCTCTCTCTCTCTCTCTCTCTCTCTCTCTCTCTCTCTCTCTCTCTCTCTCTCTCTCTCTCTCTCTCTCTCTCTCTCTCTCTCTCTCTCTCCGTCCTTCTCACTCTAATGATGCAGCATGATTTAATGTTCCTCTCCAATCCCATCACGTCGATCATCCGTAATTTGTCACTTACCTGCACAACCTATTTCATCACCTCAGCATCCACGTATTCAGGTGTGCCTTTCAACCCGTCACGTCACACCTGCAGCTTGCCTAACACTTTGGAACATGCAAGTCTTCTTTACCCTCTATTCACTGAGCAAAGCCTTATCAAAACCTTATCTCCCTTTAGACATTCGTTTTTTTTTCTTGTCTCCACTCTCACCTGTCATTCATCCCTCTTATCTTCCCAAGCCTTTCCATCCATCCTTCTCTGTGTCTCTCTTCATTTTGTCTTCCCCTTGTGATTTCCTCGTCTGATAGTATCCTCTCCTCTCCTCTGCCTCGTCTCTTTCCTTCGCTTGCCTGTCACCCCCAAGCTGCCTATCCGCTTCTTCTATTTTTGTTCCCCGCCCTCCTCAGCTTCCCATCTAATCTGAGCACCTGTCTGCGGCACTAATCAGCTGAGCGGGGATACGAGCGTACCCGAGCTTCATTTGGGTGATGAAGACGTGGAGAAGAAAACGTATTGTGGTGTGGGTTTGAAAAGACTTCGTACGTGTATGATGAATATACCACGAGGAACAGTGATGTAGATGAAGATGAGGGTGTATTGGGTTGATTGGTGTAGAAAGTAGAAAGGTTTCATTGAAGATTGTTAGTTTTTGTGTTAAGGGTTTGTTTTATGTGTATTGTGTTTTGATTCTCCCAGTCTGAACTAGAGGTTTTGTTCTTTACGTACATTTGGTGGTATAAACGTCGCTTGTATTCCATGTATGTTTTGTTTTTGGCACGTATGGTGTAAATTTTGAAGGCATGCGCTCGTATACACACACACACACACACACACACACACACACACACACACACACACACACACACACACACACACACACACACAGAGAGAGAGAGAGAGAGAGAGAGAGAGAGAGAGAGAGAGAGAGAGAGAGAGAGAGAGAGAGAGAGAGAGAGAGAGAGAGAGAGAGAGAGAGAACGCGGAATTTCTGTAACTTTACTCGTATGTGAGCCAAGGTTGATGTCGCGGTAATGAAGTAATGCACCACCTCGCTCCTTGATCTTGGCCTCGTGGGAATCCTATTTACTCTCTCTCTCTCTCTCTCTCTCTCTCTCTCTCTCTCTCTCTCTCTCTCTCTCTCTCTCTCTCTCTCTCTCTCTCTCTCTCTCTCTCTCTCTCTCTTAACTTACGAGCTCTCCGGAGTGTGGGATGCCGGCACGTCAAGGAGGAAGGGATGGTCTTGTTGCCGTGTAATGTAATGAGGTTCACACAGTTGAGTACGTGATGGAAGTGACGGACACACCTCGACTGTATGTATCTCTTAGGAGTTTATATTGGTTCCTTATATTGAGGTTCCTTGATACTGATTCTAAAGTGATATTACTGTTGTTACGATCTTTTGCTTCTACTACTTGCTACTACTACTACTACTACTACTACTACTACTACTGTTGTTATTACTACTTGTGTTTTTATTATTATTATTATTATCTTTTTTTTATCAGTTATCACCATTATCATCATGTCGATATTTTTAAGCCAGCCAATTTTCTGAGACAAGGTGATGACGTCATTAATTCATCGCATCAGTGGCTTAGCTTGAGATGAGGAGGAGGAGGAGGAGGAGGAGGAAGAAAAGGATTAAGGAGAGAGAGAGAGAGAGAGAGAGAGAGAGAGAGAGAGAGAGAGAGAGAGAGAGAGAGAGAGAGAGAGAGAGAGAGAGAAGTGAACCGGTGAAATATGGTCTGGTCTTAATTAATTGTGAAAGTAAATTAGAAAATGTTGCTTCAGAAAAGGTATTGTGCCATTTTTTCTTTTGTTTAAATATTTTCCCCACGTAAAAGTTGGAAGAGAGAGAGAGAGAGAGAGAGAGAGAGAGAGAGAGAGAGAGAGAGAGAGAGAGAGAGAGAGAGAGAGAGAGAGAGAGAGAGAGAGAGAGAGAGAGAGAGAGAGAGATTCATGGAGGCAGAATAGTTGTCAAGACCAGATCATAATGAATTAAGAAGATATAATATGCTTTAAATAAAAAGTAAAAAATGAAGGGGATAATACGAAGAAGAGAAATATGCCCATGTGAAATGAAAAAAAAATATAAAAGGAAGAGACTGAATTTGTATAAGTTACTTCACTTTCTACAATTTCATATATTAATTTTTAGGTAGAAATGCATATGTACATCACTTTACGTCTTCCACTAGAATTTCATTTCATAACAAAAAAAAAAATAAATAAATAAATAGAAAAAAATAAGATGAAATTAAATGTGTCAGTTTCAGAGAGCAATTTCAGAAGACAGCGAACAATTGACACTGAGAGAGTAATGGAGAAGTGGAACATTTAAACCCTCTCAGCACCGCGGCATTGATCTCATCACATGCACGGTGTCATTAGAGCTTTGCATCAAATTATCCGAGGTTTTGAGATCATTGAAGTATACCTCCAACGCAATCATATCTTATTTTCACGACTGCGACTATCATATGAGTGATTTTGTGACTGCTGAATGAATTAATTATTGCAGTTGTATTTTTCTTTACGTGTTAGAGAGCCCGGCCACGGAAAAAAAAAAAAACTTGCTCCATTGAAAAAAAAAAAAAAAAAAGCAGGAAGTGAAGAACCAAGAGGGAAGCTGCCAGTTTAGGATTTGAGGTTTTCTGATTCTCCACTTTTGTAATAGTTCAACTCGAAGAACGGATAAAAAAGAGAGAGAATTCCAGAGTTTACCAGTGAAAGGCATGGGAGAGTGTAAGATTCCGATTTTTAACTCAGTGCAGGTGTCCACGTTCGTCAAATGAAGCATTCAGTATCGTAGTGAAAGGTTTGGCGTATTGAGAAATGAATCGAAAATGACGATGCTTCAGGGTTTATTAATGAGGAGAAATTTCTGATGAAGTTTTATGCCTAATGGAGCGATCATGTTAAAGATGCGTGACAGGGTAATGAAAAATGTCGAGAGGGTTGGAAAGAGTTTTAAAAAGTCAAAGGAAAAGATGGAATACCGAGGGAGGGTAAAAGAGATCAGCTGAGAGGACCAGGAAGGGGGATAAGAGGATTGGTTGGGAAAATTAGAAGAAATTGGCTGTAACTTTTCTTTCTCTTATTTTCTGTGACTTTTCTCTTGTATTTTTCTTCTTACCCTGCTTCTTCAATTATTTCTCTCCTGTGTTCTGTCTTCTCATTTTCTGTTTCATTAATTTCGTTTTTGTTTGTGTGATTCAGTTTTTTTTTCTTTCGGTTTCAACAATATTTCTTTTTCTTTTTCCAGACTATTATCTTATTTTTTCTGTTTAGATAATATTTATCTATATTTATTTCTGACTAATTCTCTCTCTCTCTCTCTCTCTCTCTCTCTCTCTCTCTCTCTCTCTCTCTCTCTCTCTCTCTCTCTCTCTCTCTCTCTCTCTCTCTCTCTCTCTCTCTCTCTCTCTCTCTCTCTCTCTCTCTCTCTCTCTCTCTCTCTCTCTCTCTCTCTCTCTGCTAGCAACACCCTCTATATTTATCCAAGCCTGACACTTTAATAGTCCCTCTCCAGTTCCCAGCAGCCTAATGCCTCTTGTGTTTCCGTGCACGGTGTTGTTCAGTGCATCCCCGGGGAAGTCACGCAACACTACACTTCCCACTCTCTCTCGCCATGCTCACTTGCTTATTCTTTTTATTTATTTATTTATTTGTTTATTTATTTATTTTTTTTTTGTCGTGTGTGTTTGTGTCGAGTATTTGCTTCGTGTACTCCTTCGTTGCTGCTTTTTTTTGATATTGACATTATTTTTTTTTTTACTAATCTTTTCATGTTTTTCTTCTTCTTTCTATTCTTCTTCTTCTTTTCTTTTTCTACTTCCTCTTCTTCTTCTTATTATTATTATTTTGAATCTCATTATTATTATTATTATTATTATCATCATCACCTCATCATTATCGTCTTTCCCATCTTCCTCCTCCTTTTCATTACTAACATTCTCTCTCTCTCTCTCTCTCTCTCTCTCTCTCTCTCTCTCTCTCTCTCTCTCTCTCTCTCTCTCTCTCTCTCTCTCTCTCTCTCTCTCTCTCTCTCTCTCTCTCTCTCTCTCTCTCTCTCTCTCTCTCTCTCTCATCCCCCCACAATCCTTATCTGTCTTTGTTTATCTCCCTTTCGTCCATTTCACGTCACCAGAGAAGAGAATTTCCTGATAACCTTCGTCTAACTTGTTCCCTTGTCTGCCTCGGGTATGTTTGCGTCGTTCCGATACCAAAGTGTTCCAGGTAGCATGTGGCCTCGGTTCCCCCGTCAATGGTGAAAGAAAAAAAGAAAAGACATTTGCAGTTTTGTTTTCGAAGTTCTGTTTTTTTAAGGGATTTTTATATTCATTGGTGTTGGATCTTGTATTAGATTAGTATATAGATTTCTTTATTTTTTTCTCTCACTGCCTTTCACTCTTCTGCTGTCGATTCGTGTTTTCGTGCGGATATCCATGTTGGCTGGCTTCCTGTCTGGCTGGCTGTCTGGTTGACTGACTGACTGTTTGGATGGCTGGTTGGCTGGCTGTTTGGCTGGCTGGCTAGTCTGGGTGCCGACAAGCTGTGTGGCTGTCTTGCTGGTTGACTTGCTAGTTTGGTGGCTTTCTGGTTGGCTGGCTGCGGGGCTGGCTGCTGTCTGACTAATAGCTGAGTCACCGGCTGACATGCTAACCGGTTGAATGGTTTACAGAATGAATTGTTGACTGCCGGGTTTTGTTGTGGTGGAACAAGTAAATGTCTGCCAGTGTCGTGGCTTCGAGAAAGCATAACATGTATTGAACTCGGAATGGATTACTGTTGCACACACACACACACACACACACACACACACACACACACACACACACACACACACACACACACACACACACACACACTGACACACACACAGAGTTAAGAAATTTTTTCTCTCTCTTCATCCCTCCCCTCCCTCACCTTATCATCTCTGTCCCCATTACCCCATTAATTAACCTCCTTCCTAAAGCTTTCCCTATTCCTCTCCCCCTTATTTACTTCCCAGTGCCGCTGCCTTCACGCTGAGCAACCCACATAACCCAGTGTGACCTGTGGTATGTCACGCATGTTAGGCGAGAGAGAGAGAGAGAGAGAGAGAGAGAGAGAGAGAGAGAGAGAGAGAGAGAGAGAGAGAGAGAGAGAGAGAGAGAGAGAGAGAGAGAGAGAGAGAGAGAGAGAGAGTAGTATTGAAGTCTCGTATTGGATTTCTGTTTTGCCCTCGTGTGATTAGCCCAGCCTGTTTTCAACCCATGTGCCGGATCGGTGGACGGGCACACGACATCTGCTTATGTAGGGAGTAGGGGAGGGGGGCCTTGAAGGGCTAGGAATGGGGGCTGACAGGTTGGAGTCGATATCAAAACGAGTAGGTAGATGGAAGGATCGAAGTGTGATGAAAAAAAGAAAGAAAAATGAGAACAGAATATATATATAATGTATCAGGAAAATGGAAATCGCTTTTAATGTAAAATGGATGCAGGGGAGACGAACGTATGGGGGAGATGAAAGAATGCGAGTATGATAAGGGCTTGGAGTGAAATGGAAGGGATGAAAGGGATATGGGGAGAGGGGATGATGATAAAGGAATAAATTGCTCTTGCGCTCCACTGTTGCGAGAGATTAAAGTGTTTATTTGGAAAAAAGAGTGTATAATATAAGGGTTTTATAGACTGGATTATTCTTTATTTTTATTTTTTTCCCTATTTGTTTAAGCTTATAGATACGTGTTTGTATACTAAACATTTACGGCAATGTGTGTGTGTGTGTGTGTGTGTGTGTGTGTGTGTGTGTGTGTGTGTGTTACGTTTTGTTTACGAACGTTAAATTTGATTACACGTGCGTGCATATGTGCGCGCTCGTGCGTGCTACAAGTATAATTGGCTATGTGGCCAGGTTTTATGGAACTCGAACAATGATTGCCATGTTCTTTTTCCAGTTCTGTCCAGATTGTATGACTTGTGAAGTGTAACGTAACAGGCAAGGATTCACACACACACACACACACACACACACACACACACACACACACACACACACACACACACACACACACACACACACACACACACACACACACACACACACACACACACACACACACACACACACACACACACGTTTAAGTAGAAGTGGAATGTTGCGGTTGTGGAGGGAGGGTCAGAGTCAGGCGGCGAGGGAGAAGCGGAAGCACAGGTCGGCCACTAAGACTGCCACCTCTCCAACCACTAGTGGCCAGCCTCCTGAAAAATTCATGTCATGCATTGTTGATGCAGGAGCCAGAGGGAAGCGGGTATTTTAGGGAAATCAATAAATCGGGGTGTTTTTTTTTTTTTTAGCTCACAGTCTCGTGATTTATTCACAGGTGTGACAAGGAGTGACAAACTGAAACGTAAGACACAGTGAAGGAAAGAAAAGTCTCATGCGGAGTGGAAGTGCTTTGTGTCGGGGGTCTGCGCTCATTCGTTAGTATCACCTGTCAGAACAAGGCAGAAGAGCGTGTGTCGAGTGAATGTAACGTGTTGGTCCCTGGCGGGCAGTGTGTGCGGCAGTGTGGGCGTGAGAACAGGTGCACAAGATATGGTGTAGCGCAGGACATGGCCAGGCGACCATGAGTGACCATGGCTGCGGTGGGGGAATGGGGGGCGGCGACTCCTCCTCCACTGAACGCTCCTCCCATACCTCCTCCACCACACTCCTCACCGACCCGAGCAGGCAGGCGTCGGGCAAGGGCAACGAGGGCTCTACCTGGAGGACTACCCCGATCTTGGAGGCCCTGGCGCGCCCTACCCAGATCGCCAGCCCTTCGCTTGCCGCCCGGAGACTCACGCGATGGAAAAGGATTGCCTCGGACGATATGGAGAAGTGCATGGAGGAGCAGGAGGAGGCAACATCACCGCAGGAGTCACGGCAGAACACTGTGGAGGATGGGGGAGAGGCGGACACTGAGGAGACGCCCGGAGACAGTGTGGACAGTGGGCCAGCGGCGGCGGACAAGGAGAAAGGCTCTGGTGTCCCTCCGCTGTCTGACTCCGAAGACGATTCGACCCGGGTGTTGATGCCGACCAAGGAGCCATACAGGTGAGCCGCCACACACACACACACACACACACACACACACACACACACACACAAGACCTGACGCGCATGTGCATCTCAATTTCCATGTTCCCACGCTCAGGCTTGCATCAGCACACACACACACACACACACACACACACACACACACACACACACACACACACACACACACACACAAGGCACGCCTTTCCCCTTAGTCCCCTCGCTCCTTCACTTTGCATTCCAATTGCTCTGTAACCTGTTCCCTGCCACACCTTCCTTCCTCTCTCCCTTTATGTCTCTTTATCACGCCCACCTGTCGCCAGCCCTCCAATCCCTCCCTTAACGCCGCCTCTTCGAAACCATACAATATCCTGGAGTAATTAATTATGTTCAGGTCATGTGTATTTGATGAGGTTCCTGGGTACGGCTATTCCTGCGTGAGAGTCCTACGTGGCTTTCACTTTATTTCTCTGCTTTGGTTCCTGAAAGTTTGCTATACGAATGTGCGAACGTTAGCGCTCTCTCTCTCTCTCTCTCTCTCTCTCTCTCTCTCTCTCTCTCTCTCTCTCTCTCTCTCTCTCTCTCTCTCTCTCTCTCTCTCGACTCCATCACCTCTCCTGCTTCCGTATTCCGTCATGTTTTTCTCCTGATCTTTCCTCCTCCAGCTATTTTTCCCCTCCTCCCTTTCCCAGACACGCTATTTGTTACGCCACTCTAGGTCTGAGTGTTCCTGCTTTCCGCCCGTCCCTGCCCTGACACGTGCGCGGCGGGGGTTGCTGCTGCAGGTGACTGGTGGTGGTTGTTTCTCCTTGCTAGATGTGTGGAGGTGAATTAGTTATATGGCATTATGTTTCCATGTGTTGCGTAGGTGTGTCTTTGTAAACCTAGCTGAGTGTTGCATGTGTGTGTTGTATTTAGTGTATGTATTACTTATTCTTTTAGACGTACAGACAGACACACACACACACACACACACACACACACACACACACACACACACACACACACACACACACACACACACACACACACACACACACACACACACAGCCTTCATGCACAAAGACTAGCCTGCCTGCTCACTCGTGCACATGAACACACATGCACAGTTTGGTGATGAAGGCGCCTGAGCAGGTCTTTTCAGAGCTAAGTTATTTATGTTTGCAGAATCGCATGTGGATCGTCCTGAGCCAGAGCAGAGCATGGAATTGAGAAATATATCCTCATGCTTTTATGGTAATTCTGAAAATACTTGTGACGCTTAAACTAATTATCTAATTCCATAATTTTTATTCTGCTGATGAAAAATGAGAAATTAAGCAAATTAATTTTTTTCTTCCTTACACATCTCAGTTCATGTCTTTCCCTGTTTTTCGAAATGCTTATAGCATGTCAAGCGTAAATGCTGCAGCAGGTGTCACGCAGGGATGGGGCGCGGCGGTGGGGTTGCCGTGATGGCCGGTGCGGGTGTGAGCTGCAGGAGGGGATGCTAATGTATGCCCGAGGCGAGACTCTGAGACCGAGCTTCATTAAGGATCCCGAGCCACAGAGGGGGAAGCGTGGGAGGGATGCAGTGCTCCGGCTGGGAATAAAGTTTATATAGGATTAGTTATAATTTTTACTGTAGACACTACGCCAATTACGGATCGTTTTTATGTAAACATTTTTTCTCTTGTTATTCGACATTTTAACACATTTGATGCGATGTGACTGAATATTACTGACTGATAAAAGTTGTCCTGAAATCACATTACGATTGTCAGTACATGAGATTATACATTTGGGAATTAATTGGGTACTTGCAATTAACTATTGATACGATACATGGTGCATTAGTAACAGCTGCTCTTACTGTGAGTGACATGCGATGCGACTCTTGCTCTTTGTCTGTCAGCGCTAATGTTTCATTGAGAGGGAGCTAAACCTTAGTCTTAATCAAATCTTGCCTGAAATGTCACTCGATAAAGCCTACGTGACCAATAACACACACACACACACACACACACACACACACACACACACACACACACACACACACACACGGCTTCACTATCATCAAGAAAACGCTGGGTCATGTTTTCTTCCCTATCATGTTATTATTCTCTCACGCCACGGACGAAAAAAAAATATTCTTCCACACGTGGGTAAACATCTGCACGCTTGGCAAGGTCAGATTTTCAGGCCAGATTAGGTCACTCTCTCTCTCCAGGCGGCGTTTCTATCCTACTTCTGTCCTCCTCCAGGTAATGCTGCTTCCTTCCGTGCTGAGTGAGAGTCTCTTTAATCAGCACGTAATTAAAGCAGTTACCTCTTACCTGGTTGAGATTCACCTGAGATATTAATCCCCCTCCCTCTAAGTTAAGTCGCTAACTAGAGTATGGTGTATTTTGCGATTGATTCACGTTTGGTATTTTACTATAGTATATTGGATTATTTTGTTACACTGTGTATTGACGGTGGTGTATGAATGTTTTTTTGTATTCATGTATCTATCTGTCTTTCTATGTCTATCTATCTGTTCATATCTATTTACCAGTCTATCTATCTGCCTGTCCATCCATCCATCCACCCATCCATTCATCTATTTATCTATCTATCTATCTAGCTATCTATTTATCTATCCATTTATATATCTGTTTACTATATATCTATCTACCTATCTATAAATCTATCTTTTTATCTACCTACCTACCTATCTGTCTTTATATCAATCTATCTATCTATTTATCTATCTGTCTATCTCTATCTATTTATCTATCTATTTGTCTGTTCAGCCATCCACCTATCTGTCTATGTATCAATCTATCTATATTCATCAATCTACCTATTCATCTATTTATGCATCTGTGTATCTATTTATCTATCTGTCCATCCATTCATCCAATCCGCTGCTTGCATTAGTTATTCTTTCAGTGTTCGTTATCTACTAAGGGCGGTCCTCCTAGTTGGGCGTATTTCCGCTTTGAAACTTGAACCTAATTTTTCTCTTGTGTTTGTGTGTGATGATGTGTTAATTTTGTATTTCAGTATAATTTTGGCTTTGTTTACTCTCGTGTTTTGTGTGATGTTTGTGTGTGTTTGTTTATAGTTGGGCCGCCTGGTTAGTGTGTCTGTCAAAGGATGGAGGGTCTGTGTTTGTATTTTTCATTCATTTTTAGTTGTCTTTTTATTAATTTATTCTGCATGTCTTTGTTAACTGCCTATTCCTTTATTATATTGTACATTTATTTACTGCGTAGTATTTTTGTACCTTTGTTTTTGCTTGTGATTATAAACGTGTAATTCTCTCTCTCTCTCTCTCTCTCTCTCTCTCTCTCTCTCTCTCTCTCTCTCTCTCTCTCTCTCTCTCTCTCTCTCTCTCCTGTCCTTGTTGCTCCACTCCATTTTTTTCATGAGAGAGAGAGAGAGAGAGAGAGAGAGAGAGAGAGAGAGAGACAGACAGACAGACAGACAGACAGACAGACAGACAGACAGACAGACAGACAGACAGACAGACAGACAGACAGACAGACAGACAGACAGACAGACAGACAGACAGACAGACAGACAGACAGACAGACAGACAGACAGACAGACAGACAGACAGACAGACAGACAGACAGACAGACAGACAGACAGACAGACAGACAGACAGACAGACAGACAGACAGACAGACAGACAGACAGACAGACAGACAGACAGACAGACAGACAGACAGACAGACAGACAGACAGACAGACAGACAGACAGACAGACAGACAGACAGACAGACAGACAGACAGACAGACAGACAGACAGACAGACAGACAGACAGACAGACAGACAGACAGACAGACAGACAGACAGACAGACAGACAGACAGACAGACAGACAGACAGACAGACAGACAGACAGACAGACAGACAGACAGACAGACAGACAGACAGACAGACAGACAGACAGACAGACAGACAGACAGACAGACAGACAGACAGACAGACAGACAGACAGACAGACAGACAGACAGACAGACAGACAGACAGACAGACAGACAGACAGACAGACAGACAGACAGACAGACAGACAGACAGACAGACAGACAGACAGACAGACAGACAGACAGACAGACAGACAGACAGACAGACAGACAGACAGACAGACAGACAGACAGACAGACAGACAGACAGACAGACAGACAGACAGACAGACAGACAGACAGACAGACAGACAGACAGACAGACAGACAGACAGACAGACAGACAGACAGACAGACAGACAGACAGACAGACAGACAGACAGACAGACAGACAGACAGACAGACAGACAGACAGACAGACAGACAGACAGACAGACAGACAGACAGACAGACAGACAGACAGACAGACAGACAGACAGACAGACAGACAGACAGACAGACAGACAGACAGACAGACAGACAGACAGACAGACAGACAGACAGACAGACAGACAGACAGACAGACAGACAGACAGACAGACAGACAGACAGACAGACAGACAGACAGACAGACAGACAGACAGACAGACAGACAGAGAGGAAGGGAAGGAGGGAGGGAAATAGACAAAAAAGGTTTGGGATAGAAAAAAGTTTTTAAGTAATAATACTTCTGGAGTATGTGTTGCATCACCCTCCTCCTCCTCGTCCTCCTCCTTCTCCCAAAACCGAGAAAAAGGTCGGCTTTCTGTGCGTGTCATCGGGATTGTAAAGTTTGAGGCGCGACCGGCACTACTCTCCTTAAAGATCCTGCTGGGCATTTGGTTCCTTTTACGTGCCTTTAGTTGTTCCTCGACCATCCAGAAAGAAGAGCCGCAGCAGCAGGAGGAGGAGGAGGAGGAGGAGGAGGGGTAAAAGTGACATCAACCGTGCGTAGGAGTAAAAGGAAGATTTACTTGGAAAAGGAAGAGGGATGGGGGCGAAGGAAGGAGTGCCACGGGTCTAGAATAAAAATAGCCGAGTGGCCGAGGGTCGTGTGTGTGTGGTACGCCGGGGGAGGAAGGTTAAAACAGTGAAGGAAAGTGTGAGGGAGGGCGCGACTTGGAGCGAAAATTTATCGAGAGGAACGCGTCAGGATGGGTATCGGGTTTCTGGCAATTAATCTTTGAAAGTAGCCGTAGTAAAAAAAAAAAAAAAAAATATGTGAAGGATGAAGAGCAGTGGGAAGAAAAAGAAGTATGAGCATGAAAATGGAGAGGATTAATCAGTGAAATAAACACATATTACTTTCTTATCCTGTGTACTTGTTAGATGTACACAATAAACGTGGTTCCTTGATTGCAAGGAGATTCGAGGTAGTTCTTAGAAGTACTGGGAGTAGGAAGCGTAGTATTTACGTCGAAAACAAGACGATTACTCCACGAAATAAGCACTCCTTTCCGTGTTTACCTGTTAGAGTTAAATGAACGCCATAAACTTTCTTTTGTGTGTGCATGGAGTTCGAGGATATTATTAAGAATGAGATTAAACCATGAAATAAACATATATAAATGAGCTGCCTCCCGCTTGTTGAGTTTTCAGGCAGTTCTTAAAAAGAGTGCTCAGGAGGAGGTAATCTGATTATAAAGTTATAAAAAGGACAGCATACCGACAAGGGCGCGTCTCGGAGTGTCTCTCATGCATAAAACACGAGGAACATCACTGGCAACGCAAACATGATTATACTAAAAACCTCAAGGTGAAAGGCAACAGTAGTGCATGTATCATGAGTTATTGACCGAGTGTCTTATCAGTATCTCTTATCAGCTCTTCTTCTTCGATTCTCGCATATTATCATAATTACTCTGATGACCTAAAAAGAGAAAAAAAAATTGTATATGCAAAGAACTTGTAGATCTCGTATATTATTAACTTCAATCCACTCGTCCTCATACTACATTGCAGGATTGTCTTGAGTACATTATTAACATCTTTCATCAACTCCTCATCGATTCTCTCATTAGTATATATATATATATATATATATATATATATATATATATATATATATATATATATATATATATATATATATATATATATATATATATATATATATATATATATATATATATATATATATATATATATATATATATATATATATATATATATATATATATATATATATAAAATGCAAATCATATATGTAGAAAACTTACTGACCTCGTATATTACAGACTCCCGCCTATTCGTTCTCGCACTGTACTCTAGAGTTGTTTTGCCAGATGGTGTCACGTTACACTTATGACCCGCAACGTGCTCGCTTTCCTGTCACTTTTCTCGGCGGAAGAGGCACCGTAAAGGGAGGTCTTGGAAAAGTGAGGCGGAGCAGCAACCTGACGCGGGACATTAACGGCACACGCGAGACCAGGGAAATGTTTGCGGAAGTGGGTTACCTGCACTTCATTTATTTTTTATACACTTTTTCGTGTGTTGCATGAGAACTAAAGGAAGCAAAGAATTAGCAGGTGTGTGTGTGTGTGTGTGTGTGTGTGTGTGTGTGTGTGTGTGTGTGTGTGTGTGTGTGTGTGTGTGTGTGAGTGTTCTAGTGTCTCGTGTGGTCATTTATTTATTTATCTGGTGTGTGTGTGTGTGTGTGTGTGTGTGTGTGTGTGTGAGTGTTCTAGTGTCTCGTGTGGTCATTTATTTATTTATCTGGTCATTTATTTATTTATTTATCTATTTATTTATTCATTTATTTTATTTATTATCATTTCTTGACGCCATTCCTGCTTCATTACATGTCCGTACCTGCAGCTGCTCTAGCTTCCCTGCATCACTCCAATTTACTCCATTTTTCTCCTTCAATACGTGTACTTCACCACTCCTCTTCCACTATCCTGTTCTCATCTACCACACCACGAATGTACTCTTCCCCCGTCCGCTAGTCCTCTGTACTTCACTACACCACTATGTTTCACCACACCTCCACTTTATTACACTCATCCTCTCCTACTACATTACTCTAACATCACTCACCCCACTCCTCTACTTAGTCCACCCTTACTTCCCCTCCATCACCATCCATCAGTAGATATAATTCCTTCTTTCCATTGTTTTTCCTCACGACCACTTCATTCGATTGCTCCACCAGACTCTTTATCTACACATCATTTCAAGAGTCCACCCGTACTTCACCCCCTCTTTTCATTCTTTCCCTTTCTTTTCCACCTCATACATCCATTGCTCCACCAGACTCTTCAGCGACACTTCATTTCACGTCACTGGTACAAGAATCTCACACCCAGTAACATTAAATCTGTGATGTGTGTGACTTGAGCAGATTGCGTCACGTCTCGATGCTTCGTAGAGTAAAGGTATCATAAAGATACACTTACGCATCGAGGCTATTAAATTTCCTCGCCGCCGGGTTCGTAAATACGTTACTTGGGCGAGAAAAAAAAAAAAAAAAAGGAAGGAGAAAAATTTGATCATCCAATTTGCTGTCGATCTTTGGTGTTGAGTGTTATTGGGGAGCTATCACTTGCAATGCTCCTGGTTCATTCTCTCTCTCTCTCTCTCTCTCTCTCTCTCTCTCTCTCTCTCTCTCTCTCTCTCTCTCTCTCTCTCTCTCTCTCTCTCTCTCTGTTACTGGTGAGGTGAATTACTATCAAAGACTAAAATGACATTCCATCCCACACTCCTCCCATTAATACCGCCATTCTTCCCACGCTACTCATCTCGCGCCGCATTGTGTCACGGCCGATACCTTTCCTTTATTACTTTCTCTCTCTCTCTCTCTCTCTCTCTCTCTCTCTCTCTCTCTCTCTCTCTCTCTCTCTCTCTCTCTCTTGGTCAGGTCGTTCCCTCTCTCCTGCAAATGATGGATTTCCGCTTTCTTGTCTGTTCCTTGTAGTATTTTCTTGCGTATCCTCGTAACGACTGCTTCGGTTGCCGCAACTCGTCCCCGCTCTTCCCCCAACGATGGGTATGACAGCAACCTTCGTCATTTTTCTCTTGTCGTAGTTCAAGTGGAATTCAATATGTTTTCCTGTTCCTTGTATCGGATTCTCATTTCTCCTGAATTTGTCAGTTGCAGTGAAGCTGCAGTTTTTCTTGTCATCCAATTGGTCGTGTTTGTCTTTTTTTTTTTTATCAGTGTATGCATCTCAAACTTAGTATTCCTGCAAAATATTTATTCTGTAGTTGGAATACAAATTAATTATATATTTTAAATAATTGGGAGATAAAAAAAAAAAGAAACTGTAAACATTACGATTTCAATACAATAAAAAAAAGTAATAATCAGATGTAAAGGCAATTTTTTTTCACACATAATACCTGTCATCAGAATACTCATCAGATAAAAAGTTAGCGAAGATATTTTTCTTATACACTGGGAGTGACGTCACATCATGGCTGCTTATCTATATGTTAATGTTATTGTTACCTTATGTTTGTTGTCTGTGATCTTGATGTTTGTTCTCCTGTGGTCAAACATGTCGTCTGTTTTGAATGGATAGAAACACTTCCATTTATCGTTTCCTGAATG